>NC_051163.1:111539026-111565967 GCF_013339745.2 Dermacentor silvarum
AGGGTAGCAAACCGGACGCTCTTCTGGTTGACCTCCCTGCCTTTCCTCTCCTTGCTCTCTTCTCTCTCTCTCTGCCCAAGGATGGTTACATATGCATTGGCACATACTCAAGTACAGATGCCCAGTGCCGAAGTTGTCTGTAGGGGTCCATGTCCAGTGGCATATCTTGTCGGGTATTGTATACCCAGCGGCCCACGTTTGTCTACTATAGGCCACACAGCACCAGCAGCAAGTTTCCTATTCCGTGCCGCTAAGTACGAGGACGCGGGATCGAATCCCGGCTACGGCGGGCGCATTTCAAGCGGCGAAATGCAATAATCCCGTGTGCCGTGCACCTTATGCACGTTAAAGAAACCCAGGTGGTCAAAGTTTTCAACCGGAGTCCCCCAACTACGGCGTCCCTCATAATCATGTAGTGGTTTTGGCACGCAAACTCCTAGAATCAATTTTACTCCTTTTTCTTTCTTTCTATTCCGGCTCATATCCAGGCTCAAGTTCTTTACTCTGCGAGACAAGGCCATCACATGGTTGTATATATATCCACGAATGTATCCGGCGAGCAAACGACAACGAACACCAAACTTTGGGAAAGCGGTAAATAGAACTCCGGTTTAATAGCCACAATAGGCTCAGGAAGATCAGGCTGCTGCTGCTGCTGCCTCCGCCGCATGAAGGAACAACCGTTAGTCTAAATTATTTAAAAGCATGCCCCCACCAATATTGCGGCGTCCTTCACAACCAAACTGCGTTTTTGTAAGGTAAAACCAAATTTTATGACAATGAATCGACAGTTCAATAATTTATCTAATTTTAAGATGCCAAGATCGACGCCCCGAGTGTAAACAACTACATGACCGTTTCCCGTGGCCGGCGTCGGCACGACCGACCCCGAAAACTGACTCGTACAAGATGGGCCCGTCGTCATGGCAGAAAATTGATTCGTGCGAGATGGGCTGTACGCATGGAAGCGTGGCAGGTTTTCCGCATAGTGTGTCCAGTTGTGAAGCGGCCCGACGGGATGAGTCATTCCTTGCACAACGCGAGCGAAGTGGTGCTCTTACACAATTCCTGTCCGCTGACTCACAGCGGCCTTCCCACGGTGCTCACCTCCTCCCTCGCCCCCTTGCCTTCTCGTTCCTTTCCACGGGACGCGCTGCTAGCCACCGTTTAGCGTTGCGGCCACGCGTGCGGTCCGTCCGGCGACGTGGCGGACACGTTGCCGGGAGATTGCGAAAGGTCGCCCTCTGTTGACGACGCGCTGTCAAGCTGCGTCCCTCGGAGTTGTGTGTGGTGAAATCCTTTCGTTTCCACGTAAGCCACTGCCCTCTGTGAACGAGAAATGCGGTTGGGCACCGATAACCGAATCAGGGGTCTTCCCGCTGGAGAGAGCGGGCGACAACAGTGTCGTCTGCGACTGATGGGCTGCTGCGAACAGCTGTGCATTTGTTTACGCTTGCAGACACAGACACGCTTGCAGACACAGTCGAACGTCTTCGGAACGAAGCGCTTGGAAATTCCAAAATGTTTCGTCATGCGGATGGCTTCGTTTGTAAAGAATCGCGTACCGTACCGCTCGAAATAGAACAGATAACTTGGTAAGGTGAACGATTGGGCCAGTTCGTTTTGCCTCGCCAGATTATATCAGTGCGAACTAAAACATATATCCAAAGAAAGACACACGGGGGCAAGCGCTATCCCCGTGTGTCTCTTTATTTGTGTGTATATATGTTTTAGTTCGCTTAGCTAAAACCTCACATAAGCATGCTCAGCCATCTTTTTTTTTTTTTTTGCTTATGGTGATGAACAGGTTGGTTGTAAAAGTAGTCGCTTATTTTATTCTGCACACTACATCCGACGCAATATGCGACTGTATCCGATCTTGTGGCATTGAGGTTCACCACCTGCTCCTGGGCGAAACCCCGCAGTGACGAGAGGTACAGCGGCCCACTGTCGAGTGACACTATTATCGCCCTTGTCGAAATTCTCGGTTCATCTGCAGCCCCTTCGTCTGCTCGCTTCGTCAACCTTCGCCTTTTTTCCCGTCCTCGATAGCTTCGACGATGACGTCGTTTGTAAGTTCCGAGCGTATTGTCACGTAGAAGTGACGGTGAAGAAAACAGTCGCAAAACTGTGAATGATGAAACGGACTTCATTGGGCGAACCTGCAGTGCCCACAAAAGCAAGTTGAACTCGAAGGTAAACGATAGCGGCGAACACAGTCGGCGATCGTCGAAAGTCTGATCAGTGGCGAAACGCGTCGGCTTTTATACATGAGTCATCGAAGGTTCCAGATTAATCCCTGGTACCCGCGTGTCTTCCAGAAAGTTCTAGACAATTCGTGTCGCTCATACAATCATTACTTGATCGTCGGTGACAACAGACAACGGATAGAAGCATCGATAACGTTCGAGACACTTCCGATACATGCAGGCGCGTCCTGTGCCTAGCGATAACGTTTACGATTTGCTAGCCGGTGAAAAGCGGTCACCGGTGAAAGATAAACATGTATATGTGTCAGTATCATGACGCCAGGGGCGTTGTATACCAAATACCTCTTACTTGCGGGAAGAGAGGGGAAAAGGGTTAAATGAAAAGCAGGAGGTTAACCAGCACTGATCCCAGTTATCTACGCTATACCGGGGGAAAGGAAAGGGGGGAGGAAAATATTAAGAGCAAAAGAGAAATTCCACCGTTAATATCGCCGACGGAGTGACAGTTTTCTGATCTGTGTCCGAGGCGGTCATTCAGTCCTGTAGCCATCAGACATTTCTTGCGCAATTGTCTATTTAGACTAAACTGGACGCTGCGTTATCGATAGGACGAAGGAAGATTGGCAGAATTCAAAAAGAGGAAGAAAGGTGCCAATTTATCTGAGAATCGTAGCACAAGCACTTGTGATCCCTGACTTGGTGAGATAAAAATTCTCGGTAGAAGCAAGGCACACGAACACATCACTTCTGTTGAAAGCTTTTTTAATATCGCGAAGTGGCAGTGATTGGGTTGGCTATCCCTCTTTCAGCCTATGCAAGAGAACGCAAGGTGTATATACCATTGTGGTAGCCCTGTTCTGGTGTATGTGCTCTTGGTGTCATGTATATCATACTCCTTAAGTGGCCGTTGCCGGTGAATAAACAGCCCGAGTTTAGCGCTTATTCCTTGTACCCTCCCATGTTATCGTGTTTTTTTTTTGTTTTTTTTTAGCTACCTTCTGTCACAAGTCGACGAAGTGAATGGAGGCGGGTGAGGGGAATAATATCACCCCTTGCGGACCCCAGAACTTCCCGCACGATGTTTGTTCTAGTGTCGACAAAGGGCGCTTCCCATGCGCACCGCAGCTCTTTGCTGGTTATCGAGAGCAATGGTGGTGTCTTTACCTGCGTTCGTTGTAAAGCAACGAATCAGCCTTCGGAACGCCTAATTTCATTCGTTGTCGAGAGAAAGTGGTTGTTCGTGTCCTTCATGTAGAGGCGTTCAAAATGTATACGAAAAAAAATTTGGTTGGGACGTACGGAGTCTTTCGTTATGCAGTTTGTTTCGTTGTAGAGGCGTTCGACTTATAGCGTCATGGGCCGTATCTTCTCGAATGAGATCGATCACTACACAAACTACCATCATGAATACCTTCACAGAACCCAGCGCCTCGACTATTTTCTGTTTAAAACGGCCGTTCTAAGAAGAAGAAAAAAAAAAAGAAAAACGCCACGGAACCGCTGCATCCGGAATTTCAATGTGACATCACCACAAATTACCCCTTTCATTAACGATGGACCGGGCCCAACGGGCGCAACTTCTTCGCGGCCTTGAACTAGATATATGGGAACGCTGATCCAGGGCTTAGCTCTATTTTATAAAATAATTTGTGTTAGAGGTCATGCTGGCGCCTGTATACCCCTCCGCTTCCCCCTCGCCTCTATAGTTGACGGATCTGCAACAAATGATGCAAAAATTTGATCGCAAACAAGGAAGGATAACAATATATGGAGAACAATTTACAAAGTTGTAGAGGACGTAGGTCCTCGAATTGGGCCGTGGCTTTCAAGAAAGATGCCGCGAACACAAGCAGCCAGGATTTAATCTTCTTCCCGCCCTGCAAACAGATTTACACCCTTAAGTATCCTTCAGGGTGCAAATTCATTTATAACTTACACTCTTACACTCCTAAAGGTGTAAGGGTGTGATTTATAGAGTAAAAAAAAAAAACACTCTTAAGGCTGCAAATCGGTTCACGTTGCGTGAAGCCAGGCAAGCTTCGGCAGCTGGGCATTCCGAGAGCGCGCACCAAAGCTCGGCGGTACCTCTGTGACTACAGGCTGTTTCGCACTGCCAACCAGCCGGACGGTGACAAGAGACGAGATGGACGCAAGCGCACGAAATGTTTGGTACTGTGTCAATCTCGTCTTTTGTCACCGTCGCCTACTTGGTGCGCAAAAAAAGCCTGTCGACGTGGAATGCTACCAACTCGCCCAAAGTTGCATACTCAGCTATTCTCTCAACAGCCGGCGAAAGGTGGCCCCATACGTTTATATGTATAAAAAGATAAGATAGGTAAGACAGACAAAGCAAGAAAAAAGAGCTTGGTGACGCCACCCGACGCCCCAATTCAAAGGGGACGCTCATAGCATCCATCCATTCATCCATACGCCTGTAACACACAAACACAAAGACAAATGTTTCTGAGCAGTACGCAAGTTCTGATGTTCTTGTGGGGGTAAAAATGACGTCCCTCGTTTGTGCGATGCTAGAGACATAGCACTCACCTACACGCACTCAAGGGCGATGGAAACACGGAAAAACAAATATGTGCGAATACATAAAAAATAAGATGATTACATAAGAAATGGTACGTTTTAATGTGATGAAAGTTGCAATGACAGTTAGTAGTTAGCAGACATAATTGATTCTTCAAGGAACTATACGAATGCGGCGCGAGCTACCCTGCGTCGCAATTTTCCTTATGGCCAAGCATCCAACATTCTTGAGCTGCGAAAGTTCCGCAGTTGCAAAACAGCTGATATAAGGAAGAGAAGATCGTTTTGTTAATTTGCAAAACTCGCCTGCTGCTTCGATTGTTGCAATAACCGCTGTGGTCAGGAAAGAAGACAGCCAGTCAAAATATCCTGCGTTGAGCATGCACGTCAAGGTCGCATCGGATCCGATTACCGCCGGATGAGCGGCGGAAATCTTTGGAGACATCAAGGACTCGTATTGTGCCGATGTGGCATTAAGCATTGTGAAAGCGCAGCTGACATCGAACATTGCAACCCTCCGCCGATATATCAAGTTGCATAACGACTCGGGAAACTCGCGCTGTGGTAACCGCAGAGTTCTTCTTGAGAATTTATATGGCTTATAATTTTTTGACAGCATACGTTTATTATTTAATCTGCGCCGTATGCCATATGATACCGCATATTTATTTGGTACATACGACCCGCCACAAATAAAATCCATGACATGATTAGGAAAATAACACGAAAAAAAAAACAGAATGTCAGCAGATGCCATCAGCAAACCAAAACACTTGAAAAGTACTAATTACGTTATAACGAGAAAGGGTCATCAAGTCTTGAGACTGGAAGAACTGTCAATCATAATTTCTGCCAGAAATAGCGGCAATGCATTTCATTGAGGCAGCTTTCGCGTATTTTTCTTATTTTTTTCATTTTTAAACAAACATTGTTTCAACTAAACACGCAAATTAAATAATCATAGCTCTGTCGCGGTTGATGACTGTAATGAAATTGAAAACAATCGTCCATCTTTGGTCCGAACCTACCATATACTAAGTTATGCCAAAATTTATTTCGTTCTACTTTACTAATAGTCGACAGCTCTTCTAGTTCTGACGCAGATTCTGTTAGAGTAATAGTAAATAAAAAGTCAACCTTCTTCTGGAAGCTGTCATAATCATCGAGAAGGGTCCTAGGAATGAAGGTCCTAAGCAATATCTGTAATATTTCCCTGATTTGAAAAATATTTAAGTATTGTTCCATTCAACCACTTATAAGCTACAAGCCCACATAAGCTTGGCTTCAGGGTAATTTGAACATATGCTACAACACCACATTGTCACACATTGTCACATATCTTAATAGGATAGACTTGAATTCGTTCATATCTGATCACTGTATAAGTATGTGGGACTTATATGGTAAGATTTTTTTAAGTAGGGGCATAGATTTACCAACTTCTTGGAACATCGGCGTGGCCACGCACAATTAACGGAGAGCTATATTTTCGCTCGTTCCTCTGGATGTAAGGTACATTGCGAGACCAGAAAGACTTCGCATGAGTCCTTAGTTTGCCTTGTTTGTCATCGCCTCCGACTCCAAATGTTCTGCTTTTTCTATTCATGGTTTGAATCTTGAAAGCAGCGATAAGAAATGCAGACGAAGGGACAGAGAAATGGACAGGGCAAACGCTTCACAAACAACTGAAGTTTAATTATTCATGAACATTAAAATTCTAATAGCATTTTAATACCATTCGTAATAAGTAACATTCGTAATAACGTGCGCAATAACACGTTGCAACATTCCAACCATCAATGAATGATTTTATGGTGATTTCGAATGGGCGACCGCAGCACATGGTTGTAGATGATTTAGCAACGGGAATAATCCGCTTTCCTTCATTTCGCACCCCGACGCAGTTTAGAATCCCGTCCTCGTCAAGGACGTCCAGCGTAGAGTAGAAGCCTCAAGGTTTGCGTAACGACGACTTGTTCACTGTCCCCTTACAAAAGTCATTATGCAAAATTACGTTGTGTTTTTATTGCCTTATAATTGAGTGTCCGTTGGCATACTATTAAATATTGCGCAGAATGTTTCCAGGGGCTATATGGGTATACTTTGTGTTCATCCGGCTACTACCGGTGTTTTACTTGGCCACACTGGAAGTAGAATGGGAGGCGCACATCGTCGACGTGCCTCGGCCGCCGGCCGAGCCACGGTTGCGTCGGGGAAGCGGTACAGCCGACCTAGCGGTGCCCACCGTGGATCCACCGAACTGTTTTCAGCGAGCAGGGATGACTCGGACGACAACTTCGCGCCTGTACTGGACCCTAAGGCTAGAGTAATGTTTGTTAGTACTTCGTTGCCTCCAACTGCATCGACGATGAGGTCCGCTTGCGCTAACCTCAGCCACACACACTCCTTCGGACAAATTATGGTGCCTGAACCGGCAGGCTATCTCAGTAAAACTCTCTCTCTCTCTCTCTTTGTATGTATGTATGTATGTATGTATGTATGTATGTATGTATGTATGTATGTATGTATGTATGTATGTATGTATGTATGTATGTATGTATGTATGTATGTATGTATGTATGTAAACGCGAAGAAGGGGAGCCGATTGACCCAATTTTTGACCGTCACAACTAATGAAGCTAAAGAAAGCATAGGGGAACACTTGCGATATTTTTTTAGCCAGTGACGTTGAGCATGCAACCGCCTTAGATGGTCTCTGCAACATCAGTGGCCGCGGTGGCATCAAAAAGTCCGTGCCTCTCCGTTGGACAGGGACCAGGTTAACTGGCGCAATATACGACGTCGACCTATCCATGTTTTGCAGCCATTGACCTTTGTATGCTACAGCGCGATCGTCTAGGCTTCCTGTCTGGGCAATTCGCGTTGCATGAATGAATTGTCTTCCAGGGCGACTCTTTACCGTCACAAGTGAAGCTGGGCCATCTGTATCGCGCAGTCCGTCCGTTTGCACCGGGACTTGACTTAAGAACTCGAGAGAGAGAGAGAGAGAGAGAAATTTATTTACAGAAAGGCAGAGAGGTCGGCCTGAGCTGTAACTTGCTCTGGCCTGCTACTCTACACTGGGGAGAAGGGACGGGGAGGAAAAGGGCTGATGGATGATAATGATAAGAGGAGGAGGTGTGTATGTACATTTTTACAACGTTGTGGCATCTCTAAAGCCGTGCGTCTAGCCCAGTGGCTTGTAGAAAGACTAAAGCGGCACTGGTTATCATGGCTGCGCTGTTTTCATTGGGCCAAGGACCTAAAAGAAACTCGTCTGATAGGGGCCTCTTATGGACTTCTGCAATTGAAGAGACCAGTTTCTGTCGTTCTTGCGCGTACGCGGGACAAACGCAAAATATATGGTCAAGTGTTTCTGGTACCTGGCAGTATTCACAATTGGGGCTAATGCCACTGCAACCAATCATATGTCTGTAACGATTCGTGAATGCGACACCAAGGCGTATCCGGTGCACGATGCTTGATTGGCTTCTTTTGAGCTTGTGAGGAATGCGGTATGTCATTTCTGGGCCCCATTTATGCACTCGCTTGTGTTGATGATCTGGTTGGGTCCAGTGCTGCAACGTACAATTGCGTATTACGCAACGAAGTAGGGCATTTGTGTCTGTCCGTGAGAATGGAATGCGTACTTCAGTCGCATTATTTGAAGCAGCTTTCGCTTCAGCGTCTGCCTGCTCGTTCCCTATCACACCACAGTGCGAAGGTATCCATTGAAAGGTGATAATATGGCGATTTCTATTTGCAAGGTCGAGAAGCTCTGCGATTTCTATAGCAATTGAATAATACGGGCCCCGCCTGAGAACAAAGTCAATGGTTTGAAGAGCTGGTTTGGAATCACAGAATATCGTCCATGCGCGAGGAGGCTCCTTGGAGAGAAATCGAAGTGCCTCCCGGATAGCAGCAAGTTCTGCGGCAGTTGATGTTGTCCTATGGTCTAGTTTAAACTGCCGTGCGACGATCATATGAGGAATGACGAAGGCTGCAGTGGAGGCATATGGTGTGACAGAGGCATCCGTAAACACGTGTATGGTATCACCGTACTTTGCATAAAGGTGACACAGAGTAAGCTGCTTAAGGCCAATGGATGCAATGGACGTCTTTTTTGTAATGCCGGGAATCTGCAGAGCAACAAACGGTTTAGGCAGAACCCATGGGGGTGTTATCGGAATACAGTCGGGAGAAAATCTTGACGGTACAATATTCTGATGACGCAATAGAATCCTTGAAAAGCTGCAACCTGGCTGTATGGCAGGGAGCGATGACAAAGGATGGTGTTTGTGTCGTGTCAACACGCGGAGGTGCAGTCGAAGAGGCTCGCAGATCAAGTATACAGCAATCGGGCAAGCACGAGCTTCCGCTATAGTTCCATTGGTTGACGTGCATCGTGGGAGGCCCAAACATGTGCGCAATGCTTGAGCTTGAATGCTCTCCAGTGTGCGCACACAACTAAGTCCCATGCTGGAGAGCGCTGGCATGCTGTACCGTATATATCCTATGAATAGCGCTTGGTACAGTTGAAGTAGCGATGACTCCGAAGGGCCCCATCTTGTTCCTGCAACGACGCGAAGGACGTGAACGAAACTCCTCAGCTTTGTCTTCATTGCAGCGACGTGTCTTGACCAAGATAATCCCCGGTCTATGACTACGCCAAGGAATTTGTGGTGTGTTACTGCAGGTATCGCTGTTCCATTAACAATTATGGGATACCTGGTCATTCGTTTTCGCGTGAATGCAATCACGGAACATTTTGCTGTTGAGAGCTGAAGGCCTTGACGCCGCAAATATTTAGCTGTGATTGTCACTGCACGTTGGAGTCTAGCACGCATTTGGGGACGGGTAGCTCCAGATGCCCATATGCATATGTCGTCCGCATATGCGCTAATCTTTACCGTGTTAGGAAGTTCAGATGCAAGGCCAATCAGTGTAATATTGAAGAGAGTTGGACTGAGAACTCCCCCTTGTGGAACACCTCGGTGGATATCGTGCTGGCCGGTGTCGCCATCACTTGTCGACATGTACACGGTGCGGCCACTAAGATAGCTAACTATCCATGCATATAGCCGGCCACCGACGGCTAAATCTTCCAGTGCATCAAGGATTGCATAATGGAGAACATTGTCGTATGCACCCTTAATATCCAGGAAAACAGCTCCAACTAACCGGCGGCGACTTCTTTCCTGTTCAACAGTGGAGACCAAGTCGATAACACCGTCGATCGAAGAACGGCCTCTTCTGAATCCATTCATAAAATCAGGAAAGCAATTATTGCTCTCTAGGAACCACTCCATCCTTGACAAAACCATTCTTTCCATTACTTTGCCGACGCAACTGGCTAAGGCGATCGGTCTATAGGAGGAAAGCTCGTTAGGGCACTTCCCCGGTTTAAGTAATGCTACAATGCGACTGCACTTCCAACTATCTGGAACATTTCCAGACTCCCATGTGGCATTATAAAAAGATAGAAGGATACGTCGTGCTTCTGTGCCAAGATGGTGGAGTGCAGCGTATGTGATTCCGTCAGGTCCTGGTGCCGATGAGCGTCGGGAAGCAGAAATTGCAGCGTCAAGCTCTTGCATCGTAAAAGGTACTTCGAGTCGCTCATCAGGTGATGGGGGCGCGATGGTGACAAGCGATGAGCTCACTGCATTTGACGTGTCCACAATAAGTTTACAGTAGTCCTCTGCTACCTCCAATTCGGTCCGGCGTTGATGTAGAGCCACGGCACGGAATGGGTGTTTTTGTTGTGGAGATGTCTGAAGACTTCGTATGACCCGCCAGATCTTGGATAGAGGTTGTCTCGGGTCTAGGGATCCACAGAATGCCCTCCAACGCTGTCTGTCAAGCTTGTCGAGATGACGAAGAACATGTCGTTGAGTTCGGCGACAGTTCGAAAGATCTAACGGTGATTTTGTTCTTCTGTATCGCCGTTCCGCGCGGCGACGGATTGCACGAAGGGCCTCATATTGTGTGTCGACCGATGATCTGTGTCTCGGTACGCTAACCTCTCTGGTTTTGTCCCGCAGGGTAGACGCAATGATGCCCTCTATTGCGGATGGAGATGTCAGACTCTGACAGCCGGCATCGACAGACGTCTTAAATAAAGTCCAGTCTGTTTGACGGATGCAACGTGAGGCTGAGTGGCGAAACCAGCTAAATTGAACATAAGTTGGGAGGTGGTCACTACCGTGAGTCTCTACATCCGTCGACCAGCTTGCTGAGGACAGAAGGCTCCTTGACACAAACGTTAGGTCGAGACAACTGCTGTAGGTTGTCCCACGAATAAATGTAGGAGATCCGTCATTGAGCACATATAATCCTTGACTGCACATAAAGTCGGCCAAAGTTTTGCCACGAGTATTCGTCATAGTGCTACCCCACAGGGGATGGTGTGCGTTGAAATCACCAATCACAATATGCGGACCTTGCGATGCTTGCAGCACAGACATCAGGTGCGAACAATCAATCCTCGCTCTTGGGTGGATGTATCCTCCAATCACTGAGAACGTGCGCCATCTGTGCTTTATGGTAAGGCACACGTAATCGTTAGTAGTATGTGATGGGACGTCATGTCTGAAGTATACCAGATCATGACGTACACAAACTAATACTTTGCTTGAGGTTTGGTCGTTACGAGACCATATCTGGACATATCCAGAAATACGGAAAGAAGAATCCATATTAGGTTCACAGATAACAATAACTGGAAATTGGTACTTAAATACCCGCTGTCGGAAATCCGACAAACGACCACGTAAACCTCGAGCATTCCATTGCATAACAAGTGATTGTCGCATCCGTTCTTCAAAAATCATCGCCGTACTTGTTTAGTGAAGAACCACTAGAAGTGGTTCCAATACTTCAAGTAGCTGCACGGCAGCCTTAGCAGCCGGGGTATTTAGGCTGGAAAGAATCCTGCGCATTGAGCCCATCAAATTTTTCAGCATACTCTGGACGTCAATATCGTCCGTCTTTTCAATCTCTTCATTACGTGTAGGAGCGGTACATAAGGGGGTTCCCGCAGGCCTTGAAGGTAACGAGGGCCACTGAGCCTCCGATGTGTTTGGGGTCGATGACGAGTCGCCTTGCACTTTCGCAGAATATAAAGGCTTTGGGGCACGTGTGTCTTCATTCCTCACACGAGGAAGTGGTGGAGGCTGCACTTGAACCGTCGATCCTTCTACGCGAGGAACGCTGTGGTCCCGTTGACGTCGGTGCCGTGAACGGCGTCTGCGGCGGTGGATAGCCTTTGCCGCTTCCCTGTGCGTGGAATGGTCTCGAACCATCTTCTTCAGAATACCGATTTCATTCCTGATCTTTGGGCATTCTTTTGAGGTTGCGTCGTGGGCACCAGAACAATTTGGACACTTTGCAGCAACGTTGCAATTGCTGTCTCCATGAGGTCCACCACAACGTTTGCATGTTACTGCACCCCTGCAAACTGCACTGACATGTCCAATTTTCATACACTTATGACACTGTAACACCCTCGGCACGTAAGGGCGTACCGAATGCCTCACATAGCCAACCTTGACATGTGTTGGCAAAGTTTCCGATTGAAATATTAGTTTCACACATCGAGACCGCCCAAAACGGTGAAAGCTGAGCACAGGAGCCGACGATGACAGCAGCTTCGTGAGGTCAGCGTCTGTAATCTCAATGTCCACGTCGTAGATGACGCCTGTTGTCGCTTCCTTGCCGTATGTGAGGAATGCGCGAACGGGGATGCTTCCCAACTGAGTGATTTCTTTCAGTGTTTCCAGAATGGTCTGCGTATTGACTTCCACCGTAAGTATGTTCTTTCGATCGTTTATACGTATTTCTTCCACTTGACCAGGGGCAGTTCGATCAAAATATTCCGACAGGCTCTGCCTATTCAGCGAGTTGAAGTTGTACGCTGTCGTGGTTGGTACGTACGCCATAGTATATGACCGCTGGCCACTTGCCTTTTTCGTCGCCTGACGACTGGTCGGTGATGTCCTCCTTATCTTCCTCTTCAGACGTCTGCTTGACACCAAGGTAAAATCACTGTCCCAGCCCATATCTTCACCTGAGGAGCCATCAGATGACTCAAGCGGGACCATGCTGGGGTCGAAGCGGTCACTCACGTCGGATGCATAACGAAGTGGTCGTTCAGGACCCAATTGCTGGGCGGGGCTCGGGTCCCCCATTGCAGAGGACCACGTCCCCAGTGTTCTTGCCACTGATTGCAGAAATCACCGAAGGTAGAATACAAAACACAAAGAGCTCGAAACTGAAGCTGCTCTCTACGATCACTTCTTCTTCCTCCTCCTTAAGAACTCGAAGCTTTTGAATAAAGACCACGGGAGTGAAGTTTGCGGAAGCGTAGCGGTCTGATCTCGATGTGTGGAGCCCTGGCCGGCAGCAATGCGCCAACTGCCACGGACAGCACGGTCCGTTCCCACGGACCTATCCGTTAATAAAGGTAGAATGGTGCTTATTGAAAGAGGTGGCCGGAAACAGATAACGACACTCGTATACGGCCGACGCAAATGTACGAATGCATTTGAAAGGACTTTTAGAAGGCCTAGTTGATGTATACTTGATACGATTAAAGAGCACACAAAACAAACGCACCCCGAAATGAAAGAAGTGGACACGGGATCTCTGTCTCGTGTTTATTTGTTGTGCTCTTTAATCATGTCAAGTAAGAATGTAATTATCAATATTGGCCCGTAAGTGCGCTCTCCTGCTTCAACAGACCACCAGACTTCACTTTATCGGGTTAGAAATAAAGGGCTAGCAGGCATGTGGAAAGCTCAACGATGTAAAATCTAGTTCAACCATTGATCCTTACAAGCCGTTGTCGCGCGCGTAGAAAAAATTTGCATACCTTCCGCTTCTATGCATAACCACGTCACCATCTCTGGGCTCTGGCCTTCCATAAAATCTGTCTAGAAGTTGAAGTCGCTGAAAATTATTGTATAGATGTAGCTGGCGACACAGCTTTTATGAATGCTTTGATTTTGCGCAACGTCCCTGAAGTAGGATAAAGAAATATGGGCAGGCTGCTTTTAAAACTCCGGCTGGCTTTGACTGCTTGCAGGTGACCGTCGTCTTGCGATACCAACAGGATAAGGTGTGCTGCTTTATGCCACCTTGGAAAGAAAGCACGCCAGTCACCCCTCGTAGCCGTCGGCTTCTTTTATTCATGCCTGGGAAGACTCCACTTGAACTACCGTCGTACGGATGGATCGGACTCACACGCTGTGTAATGGAAAATAATGATAATGATAATGGAAAAGATGCGACTTTTACGGGTACAGTGGTATTCCGGACACCGCAACATTTATCCTGAGCGGTCGGATTACGATGTGGCAGCTCCTCTGTCGAGAACGCCGCCGATCTGGAATCCCCCGTTCAGGAAGAGAAATCGATTATGCATCCATGGGCCGCGCTGCTCCTTGAGGTGAAAGGAATCAATAATAACCTTACTTATCGAGTCAGCCTTGATGCATTAGCAATGGCATTCTTGGTGGTCGTCTTTTTTTTTTTTTGTCTCGGACGGCTCCTGTCAAGTTGTTCATTCGCCCTTACTACAGATGCCTGAACAGTGAACGTCGTTATGCTTGTCGTAGAGTCCCATTGCGTAGCGTTCCTAATACTACACTATTAGTCTTAGAGTCATACAGCACAGCTGACAGGTACGTCCTGCGTGAATCTATGGCGCCCTACCCCCGGTCAATCAATGGTCATACGAGCGCTTATAAGAATACTCATCTATTTTTGGCCGTCACCATTGATCGCGACCTGTCCTGGAGTCCTCAAGTCATTCACAACGTTAAAAGATGACGGACCTTCATCGTGCGCCTTCATCAATTCATCGCCGCGAATAGATCGGAATCGCTACTGAATTTTATGTTCGAATTTTATGTTTGAATCTTTCCCTGCCATTTTCGCTTCCGCCAGACGGTAGTCAACCGGGCTCAGTCCTGGTTAACCTCCCAGCCTTTCATTTATAATTTTTTTTCTCTCTCTCTTTCTGAGATTTCTCAGCTGACACCTGCCGGTGTTGCCGCGGAATACGCAGCGTACACCCTCAAGCACTTCAGATTGGCTCATCCTTTCCCGAAGTGCTTCCATAGTCGCGACTATTGCTATCCCGTGTCTGCACACATGCTCGCCTAATTGCTTGGAATTCACCCGCGGCATCTGTCTCGAGTCCGATGCCCACCTAGCCTCTCTACCAGTGCTGAGACAACTCACTGTATTTTGCTGATATTGTGGTTATACACTTCCCTTACTTCGATTACATCAAGCTTCATAACCGCGATTCGACCTACTACTGTTTTGAAGTCCCGCGGTACGTCTTGATGATGCTGGGATTTAAGAGCAGGATGACTTCCCACGGGTGGCTCGGATGCAGCATTATATATGACTTATATTCTGAAGATGCGCACACAAAACACGAATTGTTCCGTTACTGCCAGCAGTTACTTTGTCAAGATCGACGTCTATCAGAATGGTTTTTCAAGCTTAACCCGGCGTACGGTATAGCAAACCAGGTGTAACCCCCCTATAAGCCTTTTTTTAACAGCCTTAACGATGGTTTACATCATGGCTAACGCCTCTAACCCCAAGTTCATAAAATTTTTACTGTACACGACAGCGAGCTTAAACTACGCATACAGAATGGGAGGAGTGTTTGAGAATAGTATATGATTTCTGACCACCTGATGCGCAGTGAAATATCTGAGATGGGAGCTTCACAGCAACAGATAGCTAATCAGATTTATTTTGTGCAATTCTCGTGTAGTCTGTCGCATGCGGCTAAAATCTTGTTTACCTGCCCTAAAATGCCGGCAAGAAAAGAGAACTTCATTGGTTCCCATAAACGATTCGATTTTACCGCGTAAGGGTCCCGGCCATGAAACGCACCAAGCGCCTTTTATACGCCCATAAGGGTGTTAAAATGCTGAGCATGCAGGAGCCTTGTTCTTGATCACTCACTTTCGGGGACACTGTCACTTTCGCGATATGCCAGCAACGCTGTCGGCCGTACAATTCGACGAGTCCGGTGGCGAGTCACACACAATCTCGCCAAGATAGTTGTGTCCACGAAAGTGATCACTCGGAAATACCAGCCCTGATTAACATACTTGCGTTTCTTTCTTTATATCAATTTCCTTAAGAATAAAATGTTTTCGCGGTTAGAAAAAGAAAGAATTAAAAAAAATGATCGTTTTTTAACATAAAAGTGAAAAATAAATAGTCGTAATTTATGCAGCAAAATGAAGCACTTTGGGATAGATCATAAACCGGAACCATGTGAACCCAGAAATGCCCGTTCCAAACATCATTTTGTCCACTTTGCGCAATATTTTAGTGTTTTGGCCTCAGAGTCACAAACTCGACATGGATCACCGTTTTAGACATATATTTTTAAAATATATTTTTTAATGCGCCAAACGTATTTGGAAAAATGAGAAGCACAACTTCGCGGTTATCTTGGGTAAATAAACCCAAGATAACCGCGAAGTTGTGCTTATGATTTATATATATATATATATATATATATATATATATAGACCGAGAAGAAAGTGAACCGAGGGGCCCAATTTTTAATAATCATATAAGAAGCCAACAAACAATGACACCACGGACAACATAGGGTAAATCACTTGTACTTACTCATTGAATTAAAGAACATGATAAATTAACAGAAATTAAAGTGGAAGAAAAAACAACTGGCCGCAGAAGGGGAACGAACCCACGTCTTCGCATTACGCGTGCGATGCTCTCACCATTGAGCTACCGCGGAGCCGTCTTCCCATCCGCTTTCTGGAGTATTTATGTTTCACAACTGAAACTAACCCTGGGAGTGTTAGCCAGCGCCACCATGAACCCACGCGAAGACGTGGGTTCGTTCCCCACCTGTGGACAGTTGTTTTTTCTTCCACTTTTATTTCTGTTAATTTATCATTTTCTTTAATTGAATTAGTAAGTACAAGTGATCTTCCCCATGTTGTCCGTGGTGTCATTGTTTCTTGGCTTCTTACGATATATATATATATATATATATATATATATATGATCCGGCTCTTTTGTGATAAAATATGACAGGGTGGACATTTATGGTACCATTCTTATCCACCAAAATTCAGCAAAAGCTGATATCGATAGACAAATTGACCGACTTGCCCATTCTGCTTACGAACGTTTATGCTGACACGCAGTACAGAATTAGCTGTCTTCACGGAGAGGTAAACTGCATATGAGTTCAGAGATTCCCAAATCTATGAAGCATTATACGATAACTACGCTGTACTCACGTTTCCAGGCGTCACCCAAAAAAAACAAAAGGCCTGAATTGCTAATTAATAAAGTCCGCAGTAAAAAGAACACTTGACACGATTTTTGGTCTGATTCTAGTATAAGAAAGCTCTAGAGAATGTTTTGTTCGTTCTCTTAACCCGCTGTGTCTCCGCAATCCTGTATGTTCTGTTTTTTTCATTTTTTTTTATTAGGCGACGAGCTGTCTGGCTTCATTACATCACTACTTCGACTGTCGGAACTTTTGCAGCGATATTATGAATATGTATACTTGAGGCAATGAGCAGAACGAGAACAAGATGAAAACAGGAGCCAACGTTCCGACAAATGGACTTGCCTTTTTCAAGGCGACATACGCTCAGCATATGTCACCTTGAAAAAGACAAGTCCGCTTGTCGAAACGTTGGCTCATGCTTTCATCTTGTTCTGGTTTTGCTCATTGACTTCAATTTCCATCTCCTGCATTCCCCGTGTTTTTCCTTGGATACTTGAGACAAGTAATTTCATTAGGCAAGTCATGCGGACGAGCTGAACATCTTGAGGTGTGCAACCACAAGTGAATGGCATAAAAGAATGATAGAATGGCTGGCCATTTGCCATCATTTAGTACGTCTGAACTCTCAAGGCACTCAGACGTGTGATCTAGGTTTCGCAACATAAAATTGGCTACAAAAATAGAAAAATGTCACATATGCAGAATTGCTTCAAAAACTATAAGTACGAAAAATCTACTAGCGAATAAAAAAATAATCGACTTATTACTGTAGCCAGTGAAAACTCCCACTTTTACTCTTCTGCCGTTGGTATTACTTGGGTAAGGACATTTTTGCAATGTTAAGCTTGCAGGAAAAAAAAACAAAAACAGAAAAAATAAATAAAAACTTCTCGCAATTTCTTTTTCACGCATTCAAACTTTCAGGCTTTACATCTCATTGAAGCAAGTTAATTAGGTTTAGGGACATGTACTTTGGCACAGTCAGCTGATAAATAGCAGTAAGCATTGACAACATCACTTCTCTTCCGGTATATTCTGATAGCTCGGCTTCAATATCGCAGCGGACAGTGGCAGCTTACCATCTGGTTGTGAGAAGACTGATCCATGACTGCGAATTCTGTAAATTCTGTTTCCATAAAAAAAGAGACTAAGAGAGAGAGAGAGAGGCCACGCCAATACGGCAAATCAGTTCTGCGGAAATCCACAAGTTGAAGGAAGTTTCGTCACCGTCCACCTGAGTAGCTGCAAAGGAAATCCATTCGGTTGATTACAGCGAGAAAATGCGGTAGTTGTTTTTCGTTCATCATGTAATGACGCCGACTAGAACTGCGTATAAAAAAGGACCCACCTCTTTGGCTGGTGTGTTCTATCGTGTTCGTCACTGATACTCGCTTGTAGTCAGCGCATTGCAATATAAAGCCACACAGGTTTCTTAAAAAGAAAGCTTCTCCATTGAAGGAAGATTTGTCCTGGTCCGTGGACCTGGGACAGCACCTCTGCGGGGTTGTCGCTCTACCACGAGCTTCTGCGCTAATCTGGGCTACATTAGTCAACCGAATGCCAGTCTTCTGTAGAGGCATAAGCTGGAAGTGGTGTTTGCGCGTCCTTACGTGGCACTTATTGCGATGCATTGAGTCTCCAAACTGGGAGTTGTGCCTTGTGCAGGAATCTATAAACTACGTGCTGTGGGACTGCCCTCAGTACATGGAAGAGTTCGCAGAGGCTGGCCGATGAACTTGTCCGTCTCGACAACCAGCCGCTTTCAAAGAACTTTATCTATTGGGCCCCTGACGGGACTGTAAATCTGGTATGCAGAACACCTTACCTGATTTTTTTTATCGAGTACGGGCCTTGCGTCTAGGTTATGCTTGTAGCCTGCGATGTGCAAGCGCCTCTTTAATCTGCCGCCATCGTGAACCATCTTGTTCCTTTTTCTTCCTTCTTTCTTTTTTCTCAGTGCAGAGTATAGCCGGCAAGAAGAATGTGTCGCAGTCCGACCTCACTGCCTTTCTTATCAGTAAACGTTTATCTAACTGTCTGGTTGCTCTCTCGGCTGCACAAACGCAGAGGCGTTGCTTGAGTCAGTGTTGGTGAATGCGTGGTTGGAAAAAAAAGAAGAAGAAGCGGCTATCGGCGGAGGCAGAAGCTGGTTATAGGCCGTGAAAATTGCTTAGAGGTCGTCGCTCGTCGAAACCCACGCTTCCTTCCATTCGGCGCAGCCCCGCTGGCATCCGGGTGACGAGGCACAACAAATCATTCCTGACAGTTCCTCCTTTGAGACGCCGAAACTCACAGAGGCGTCCAAGCCTGACATGAGTGCACGCCGAGTATTCGAAGTACCCACTGCGCACCACTCGTTCTTCCGCCAACAGTCCAAGCGCATTTATAGAACACGGCGCACGCCAACATTCGCTTCTCCATCCGAAGTGCCGGGAAGTAATTTTTCGCGCCCTCCTGCAAACACGACAAGCGTGTCAACAGACGAGAAGACCGCGCAACCCAGAAGACGCGCCTTGTTCAGACGCCATGTCATGCCCAGCGAAGGACCCGGAACACAGGCGTGTCGTCGGTGCCAGTTCATCACGGCGGTGCGAAACGAATCGACAGCTCTTCCGTGTTTACGTAGGCCGCCATTTCCGTGTTGTGGCTCGCCAGCACATACTACGCCGGCAGGCAGGCAGGCAGACTCGGCATGTAAGTACGTGCCGCCAAATGCGCGAACTATGGCGGTTTGCATCGGTGCCAACGTTTCCCGAGCCCAGATGAATGCAAAGGTTAAAGCAAGCCCCGGCCGGCCGGCATACATGCGCCCGTCCGCCAAGCGCCCGCCGCCATGCCCCAGATCCCAGCATCGCCTGTCAAGGCCGGCGCCTACATCTCTCCCCCATTCACTGGCCTCGACTCACTTGCCAAGAACGACGAGGCGGATCCCCCCGCCGCTCGAACCAAGGCTCGCTCGCTCGCTTCTGTAGCTCGGCTGGAGTCCGCGCGCTGGGCAAGGACTTTCGATTTTTGTTAACCCGTGTGAGCACGAGCCAGAGCGAGATACCGCCAGGAGGAAAACAAGAGAAAGCTGCTTCTTTTTGCTTATCGCGCGGAGGCCGCCGTCGCTTTAGCTCGGCCCCGCTGATAAGTCGGCCAAAGGAGGGAGAAGGTCTCCGCTGTTATGACATCGTGCAATGGCCGCCGTCGCCGCGTGCTGTAATCGTGACATAACGGGTTCTGCGCGGGCGTTCACCGCCGGCCTTCGTCTTGGTTGCGCGCTTGCGAAAGTGAGATAGATAGAGTTAGCAAGCGAGATATGCATATTACAGGTTGGTTTACCTTTGAAAGACGCTGGCAAAGGCGACCCACCGTTCGTTAGAAGCTTGTGTAGCTCCTCGGCTGCACCGTTAGTTTGCGTGAATCGCTGGTGTGCTCGAAGAATATTAACAGCTTGTGTTGGCACTATGGCATAATTAAAATGATAATATTTAGCTTAGCAATCTACAACGTCACTGGCCTTAATGGCCACCCTATTAATCAGTGCTTAGCTCGCGCGCTCACCAGACTCTCCCATAGCAGCGCAGCAGGGATGGAACAGTGCATACTTCTAAAACAGAAACAAGAACACAGCGAATAAAAGAAGTTACAAAGGCAAGACGCACTACATTCCGTGACGAAAGCAACGATAGCTGTATAGTTCAGCGATGTCGTTAACATTCCGGACCGCAGATGAGGCGACAAGTCCCTTTTCTCGCGTTCGCATAAAGGCGAAAATTGCCGGTGGCACAATCGCTGACAGGACGTATTCGAAACACTCTGGCAAGGTGAAAGTGAATTAAAAAAAAAAAAACAGGCTCCACGGATTGCCCCAAAACCTACGATTTATTCGCTTCGATAGCAGACAGAAAGAAAGTTCAGACTAGCGTTATGTAATATTCTGGCGGATCTTGCTGAATATTTCTAACGCTTTCCAATCCCCCCCCCCCCC
Organism: Dermacentor silvarum; assembly: GCF_013339745.2. Classification (NCBI taxonomy): domain Eukaryota; kingdom Metazoa; phylum Arthropoda; class Arachnida; order Ixodida; family Ixodidae; genus Dermacentor; species Dermacentor silvarum. The sequence continues at coordinate 111,560,055 of NC_051163.1, forward strand.
TCCCACTTCCCGCGGACGGCCTCGCATTGTATGGAGGTATGCTGCACCGATAGCGAAAACTCTTGGCACCGGCGTCTACCCTTGCCATTCTTTCTTTACGCCGGGCCTCCTTTCCCTCCTTCAGCTACGAGCGCCAGCGTGTGTCTTGCCTCCTCTGCTTCCTGCAGCTGCTCTGCTTACGGCTTTGTGCACATGCAAGGATCCGGCCTGTGCAGCTGCTACAACTTATACTCCACGGGCGGAGGGATGGTGCATTTCCTTGTTAACTGTATTCACTATTTCATAAACGTTGTAAAAAAATTTCACTTTCGCCCGAAAGTGCCATTTTCAGCTATCACTGTCAAAAAAGTGCCACCTATTTTCAGCTATCACTGTAAAAAAATGTGCCACCTATTTTCAGCTATCACTGTCGAAGATAACGTGGGCAGCTTGCACTAGTGGTGCAAGACTGGAGCAAACAACGGAGCTGGTGGTCGACCTAGCTTCTTCCAGGTTTTACTAGGCTGGCTAAGTTTTGCTAGGAAATGCTAAGTGCTGCTAGGCACGGTATTCCGAATCGGCTCACCGCCGACGCGCCGATTCTCGCTTGGCCGCGCGGCGCGCTTCAAGATGAGCGGCTTCTTCTTCGGGTGTCCGGATCTTCTTTGGTCGTCCCATGTCAAGGAGTACTCGCCACAGAGTCAACGAGAGTTGTGCCGCCGTCGCGGCGGCTCTGAGCTTTATCTCCCCGGTGACGTCCCAGCCAAGCTGCGCCTCCAAACATGACTGGACAAACGTTCTCGTGACTGAAGCCGCCAGTAGCGCACCCAGGATCTCTGGCAGGGGGGGGGGGGGGGGGGGGGGGTTGACAGTTTGCCAATACCATCTAAACAGCACTAATTTCGATTTCTTCACGGGAAATTGTCAATAAAATGCGCTTTTTGCGAGTGTGCAGACGATTGCGCGTCTTACATCTTAGTTGCAGTACTCAAATGCGTAAGGAAAGAAAAGGGGTTAAACAAAAGGGGGGGTCAAGTCGGCCTCAGGGGGGGGGGGGGGGTTCCAACCCCCGAATCCCCCCCCGTCGGTGCGCCACTGTTCAAGCCGCCGCCAGAGGCGTCTGCTCTAGTCACAGACACCGCGGGCGTTCAGCGCGAACGCGGGGAAACGGCAAAGCGCGAACGGCGTCGGCAGCAGCTCTGCGCGACGCCTCGTTGGTGCTGCTACAATTTCTTTCTTTCTCTCTCTCCCTCGGTCTCATTTCTCTTTCTCTCTTTCGAGATATTATTTCCCAAAGTGTGGGACGAAATACATCGGAGTTCCAGTTACTTTTGGGCTTCAATGTATAAAACAGCATTTTGGTAAAAAAGTAAGTGGAACAACAGTGTATTTTTATTGCGAGTTTGATGGCGCATATCTCCAAACTGGTGTCATTCTGGAAATTCATTCCTAGTGTATACGCCTGAAAAGCTCACCGGCTACAATTCGTAAATTCCAATATCTGTCGTAAAGTAATAAACTAAGAAGTTAATTTGATAATTTGTTGTGAATTAGTGTAATATGTGTTTGTATTTCTCGTACTACTAATGTCCGCCTCATCGAATAACCCAGTTCAATGATAAGAATTATGCGACCTGCTACAGGCGATTTCTAAAAATTTCGTAAAGACTAATTTTGAACATCCGGTATACTAAAATTCGTGTTTAAATTCAATTGCAACTATAAGTGGACATTTTATTGCGAATATTTTCCACTAACATAAATGAAACGGCGTTCTGCCTAAAATTGCGAAATACAGTGTATGCCCACGGCATTCGGTATATTGAATTTGTTTTTAACTTTTATGTACACATAACAATAAGTATGAGGAACGCCGTTTCAGTAAAATAGTCGCTGTTAGCCTGAACGTCACTTCACGTGCATCCACCATAGAACCATGTTTATCAATATGCGGCACAGCGTCCAATCGTTCCTTTACATTAGCGGAAAATATTTGTAAAAATGTTCCACTTACTCGTATACCCGGAAACTATGTGAAGCAAGGTTAAGAGGGCAGCATATTGAGACAGCGTATTTCATTACGAATATTGTCACCTTCCACGAGCCGCGGTAGCATTGTGGCTATTGGTTTGCGCTGCTAAGCTCAAGGTCGTCGGTTCGAGTCCCCACCGCGGTGGCTGCATTTCCAATGGGAGCAGAATACAACAGCGCTAGTGTGCCGTGCTTTGAGAGCACGTTAAAGAACTTCTGGTGCTCTTTTTTTTTTTTATTAGGTTTTTACGTGCCTAAACCATGATCTGATTAGGAGGCAGGACGTAGTTGGGGTCTCCGTAATAATATGGATCACCTGGGGTTCTTTAACGTACAGCTCACTGTAAGTACACGGGTGTTTCCGCATTTTGCCCCCATCGAAATGCTTCTGCCATGGCCGGGATTTGATCCCGCGACCTCTTGCTTAGCAGCCCAACACCATTAACAGCTCCGGGTGGTCAAAAATAATCTGGAGTCCCACGGCTATACAGCGTGCCGTATATATCGTGGTTTCAATAAGTAATACCCTGCATTTTTTATTAATTTTTTCACCTTTCCCGGCCACAGGCACAACGCATCCAAGACAGAGGTGCAACAGGCTGTGTATCAGCTGGACCTCAGCGAGCTGGAGGCGGTGTCGACGCGCAAGGAGCTGTGTGGCCGGCTGTACCCGACGAAGTGCGACCCATCCTTTCCTTACCGCTCCCTGGACGGCTCCTGCAACAACATTGAGCATCCCAGCTGGGGCAAGGCCCTCAGCTGCCACGCACGGATCACGCCACCGGTCTACCAGGACGGTGAGCGTTAGGTCGCCGTCACGGCGTTCGGGTTATCGCCGCCCTAACCTATACATGTACATTCACGCTTTGCTCGGAAATCGGTCTTCGCGTAGGTTAAGGTCTCCAGCAGGGCTGATTATTTCGGATTCAAAGATTACGCTGTTGTGCGTATCTCGAATACCGCCCTTCCTATCACGGGAACAACATAGCATGCAAAGCAGCCGCTATCCAAAGTGTGATTTATTCATGAAGTTTGACGTACGAAAGCAACTCTGTGTTACGGAATAAGTTTTAGTGCACGGCGATCTGTAAGCAAACGGGCGTTTTTGCATTTTGGCCGGGAATCGCTCCCGTGACCTGACGTTCCACAGCAAAACGTCATAGCCTCTGAGCTGTCACTGCATGGACTGCCCGAAATGCTGCTACCTTAAGTTCGAAGAGGGTGCATTCTGTTTCTTTATCTGCGTTGTTCACTTGATCTGAGTATAACGTCGCCGCAAACAAGCCGTAAACCTTCATGCATAAGAACAAAACACTCCTCTTAAAACCTATAGAGCAAGTGAAAATGCAGTACGGGCAGTTAAGTACCGACTGTGTTAATAAGAGCCATCGTTTTTTGGCTTAGTACCAGCAGTACCTCTGAGGATACTTCAAAACACGGACATTCGAACAGGGTCCACCAAGCTCACGTATTCTTCACGAGATAATCAGAGTGCTGGGGCCGATCATCGTTGACATTTAAACTACACTTCGCCCTTGCAATGGATGCATTACGGGACAAAATCCTTCAAATTGACAGATGTCCTTAGTGAAGATGGCTACATATATTTCTTTTCCGATGATGGTTCTAATGACATTATGGCAGTCAAACGTTTTCAGCGAAAACCCTTCCTTAATTTCCGGGATAGATGAAAAGAAAATCTGATTCAAATAATCGTGTTGAGTTGGTGGATGGAGCATTTCTGGCTCAGACATAGGTAGTGTATAAAAAAAATTACACAAACCATCGACAATGATTGCCAGTCTAAGCGAATAACCGAACGCCTCTATAAAGTTGCTCGCTTTTTTAAAGGAATGGTGCGCTTGGCGGCATATGTTTATTGTGGTGACGATATTTATAGGTAACATTTGTCGTTTCACCGCGTAATTCGGTAAAGAACAGAGCCATTAACCAGCACATCATTAGTGGTAGTGGACAGTGCGTGCGTCTCGAAAAGCTATAATAGTTCGCGTTCAGTGCATAAAACGACTCCGCTGTGTGAGAGCACACGCCCTTTGCCTTGGCTAATTTTGATCGGTGGAGAAAGTGCAACCTTCGACAACGAAAATGGACGAAAGAGCCAAGGAAATCTGCTTGCTTTAAAAGGCAAAAGCCCTCCCAAAATCTAACCTTGGCTGCTCGACTGTGTAACACTGACTGTTTCTGCTATCCTCGCGAGGCAAGCAGTACAGGTTTTCTGGAAGAATTCGACGTGCGCACAGCGTACCACGTACGACGGAGAACAAAAGCCGTCGCCGCGTAAACGAAGCGTTTCGCAAAATATACATTTCGTTATATAATGCTGGCTACACGTCGCAAGTATTTATCGCTGGCAACTTTTCCCAATTCCTTCTTCTGTTTAGAGTCTTTGCAACTGACGTTCCAGCCATACCTTCTGGCGAAGAACGGCCATTGATGACCCCACACGTGTCACAAGAAGAACCGACGGAATACAGAAATGCCTGGCACCGACCAAGATGGACGTGCTGCGTGAGCTTCTGTTAGGTAATTGGTTTGGTTAAAAATGTTTACTAGATGCAGCTTACCCTGCAGTCTGGGCCGGCGATTGCACCACCCATGCACGTCTTTCCCTGTTCGGAAACGTGTTTAAATTACCGACGGCATCACGTATGCAGCTCTTGCCCATCTTGGATGAGAGGCCAGGAAAGAGCTGTTGAATTACTACAACCGCCCATGGCATGACGGAATTTCTCCTAAGCGATGGAAAATAAGTCGGCTTATACCACTACTTAAACCAGGAAAGTCACCTTTAGACCTGACATCATATCGCCCTATTGCCCTGGCAAGTTGGCATATGGAAAGTAATGGAAAAGATTATCCTTAGACGCCTCGAATGGTGCCTTGAACGCCACAATATTGTTACGGGGAGGCAGACACAAGTAGTACATGCAAACGGACGTGCTCAGCAGAACAGAGGCGACTTTTGATTGGTCCGGGTTGGTCAATTACACGGGTCGGCCAGTTGTACAGTAGCAGCGGAACAGTCGATGAGGGCGGAGTGGGCGGATAAAAAGTTAGGACCGAGGATGACGTCATTGGAAGAGTGGGCCAGGACGGTGAACAAAACAGAAGTTGACGGCCGGCAACACTGACACGTGCGTTACAGAGGCCAGCTACGGGAGGCATACCAACCATCGGCCACACGTACAACAGATGATGGGGCAGGGATCATAACTTTCTTCAACTGCTGACGGAGGTGAGAGCTCATAACAGAAATATAGGTGCCGGTATCAATCAAAGCTGTAACAGGTAGGCCATCCACTTCAACGTCGATCAGGTTCTGACGGGTAGGGAGCGTCAACGGAGAAATTGAGGGCAGGTCGTAACAGCAGTGTCACCTCCAGGAGGTGCAGCCGTCAGTTTTCCGAAGGAAAAACGCCGGGCGGTCGGACGGGGACAGGGAAGTTGGAACGGCGTGGTGGAGGTGAACGAGAAGGTCAGTGTCGTGGTGGGGGCGAGCGGCTGTACTGGGCGGGCGTTCCAAGTGTTCTCGGCAAATGTTTCTGGTTCAGCTTGGGATGGTACCTGGTGTTGACTTCGGGGTGGATAGCGGAAGCTGGAGAAGCTTGGTCGAGAAAGTGAGGGCCAAGGACTTCGGCAGTATTGTGAAATGTGTTCAACACGCCCACATCGGAAGCAAATAGGCTTATCGTCCGGCGTCCTCCACGCATTCGGATCGCGATATTCGGAGTAGGACAATGGCGTTGGATAGGGTTGAAGATGGCCGAAGGGTAAATGTCAGGGCTGTTGACAGAGCAGATGTTTTGAAAGCCCACGTTTGCCAGTTCTTGACGAACAACGGATTGTATAGTGAAATGGTTGGAGGTGTCATGGGGTCCCTTC
>NC_051163.1:111566067-111601001 GCF_013339745.2 Dermacentor silvarum
CAAGGCGATGGGCACATGACTAGTCAGTAAATCCAATGAACAGGTGATTAGTTTTATGACAAGGCCAACGCGTTCTGGGGAGTAAAATAGATCGCGGCCGTCTGAGTCCTATTGCCTACATGAAAAAGAAACTCACCTGATCAGCCACGTAGTAAGATTTCTTGCAGGAAAATGTGGGGTGCATGTAGTATGAGGAATGCTTCAATTTATAATGCAGTTTTCTCGGGTTCATGCGCTACGCTTAAATGTACTGGGCAGGGCCGACCGAAGAACGTACACGTGCTCCAGGGATTCAAAACAAGCATGAGACTATGCCTTAGCTTCAGTGATGTGCATCTTCAGCCAGCGACTGTCGTCATCGCGGTGATCACCCATACAACATTATCGCGACGACGCATAAGAATGCACATCGGGCATTTCGCCAAGCTACCATGAAACCACCTCACAGCCACTAGTAAGTGGCGCACGGACGGGGGGGGGGGGGGGTAGCGGGGGCTGTAACCACCCCCACCCCCCCTGAGGCCGACTTAACCCCCTCTTTTTGTTAACCACTTTCTTTCCGTACGCATTGAGTGACTGCCACTAAGGATGCAAGACGCGCAATCGTCTGCACACTCGCAAAAAGCCCATTTTTTGACAATTTCCCGTAACGAAATCGAAATTAGTGCTGTTTAGATGGTATGGCAAAACTGTCAACACACCCCTGGCAGAAAATCGGGTGCGTACCGCACTTCCTGCTTGTAAGCCACTCTGCGTTCAGCGATATCATTACTTCGCTGCATGCAGTGCTTCCCTCGAAATTCACGCCTGCCGCAAGATCCCATTACCGTTCGGCGCCTAGCTACATCCCGTCGAATCCAAGAGAAAACACAGTCGTCATATTTAGCTCTGCCAGCAAGTCACACTACTGTTCTGCAGGAAAAACGCAGCGGACGCCTTCCAATTTACACGGATGGTCACTTTCTTTTGCAAGCTCAGCTTAGAGCAGTAGTTGTTCCTCGAAGTCGTTACCATAAATTCAAGACATCGCATTTTACATCATCGACGGCTCCAGAATTTGCCGCTCTCCGTGCTGCTCTTGAGTTCATATTTGAAAAACCGTCATAGGCATGGCCAATCTTCTCCGACTCCAAGGATGCTCTCCTGTGCATTATGTCGCCTTTTGTCATGGACCGAATGAACAATTAGTCGCTGACATAAGACTTTTCGTCCCCTCGCAATAGAGAAAAAAAGCTGGCAGATCCCACGTCCTGGGGAATCGAGTTATGCGAATCAGTGTGCGGGGAGCCTACCAAGTTACCGAAACGACCATGGGAGCACCAACACTTAGGCGGCTGTTTCATGACCTGCATGACAAGCATGTCATGACATTCATGTCATGAGTCCTGGGGAGTCGCTTTAGCTAGGTCTAAAATACCTTAAGGCAGCCTTAGTGATGCTCATGACTATGACTTCGACCAACAATCTTTAGCCTTTTCCCTCGCTTAGTACCATAAGCGAACCCATTACATTGGTTTTTGAGTGTTAATCTTCTTTCGCAGAGTCACTGTCATTTTTGCTGAGTCATGGTCATGACTATGACTTCAACCACCATCCTTTAGTGTTTCCCTCACTTAGTACCCACCTCCGAAACCATTTCAGTGGTTTTTGAGTGTTAATCTTTTGTCGTTTAGTCATTGTCATTTTTGCCGAGTCTTGCTCATGACTATGGCTTTTACCAGCATCCTTTAGTGTTTCCTTCACTTAGTAACACGTCATAAGGCATTTCGGTGGTTTTGAGTGTGAACCTTTTTTTCGATGAGTCAAGTGTCATTTTTTTCAGAGTCATGCTCATGACTATGACTTCTACCATCATAATTTAGTGTTTCCTTCTCTTAGCACCCACGTCCGAACCCATTTCAGTGGTTTTTTAGTGATAATGTTTTTTTGTTGGGTCATTGTCATTTTAGGCGGCTGTTTCATGACCTAATAAGGCCGCATGTCATGAAACTATGTGATGACCTATCATTTATGTTCGTCATACCCTGTTGTCATACTATGCCAATTTGGTGCCTACCAAGTTAACGAAACGACCATGAGAGTACCAAGACGCAGGCAGCTGTTTCATGACCTACATGACACACCTGTCATGATATTCATGTCATAACCTATCATTTATATTCGTCATGCACACTTCTCATAATATGCCAATTTTGGTAAACGATACGACCATGAGAGCACCAAGACGTAGGCGGCTAGATAGATAGATAGATACTGTCAAAGTGGCAAATTTTGGCCAAGGAAATGCTTTGCATTTAAAACACAACATAGCGCATCAGTGAATACCGGGCCACTGCGGTATTTACGGAAAACGACCGTGCAGATGAGCCACCCGATCTACTTGTGATGGTCTCTACTGTGTAGTTATACCGTTATCCAGAATAGAAGCAGCTACAGGGCTTCGTTCGACCGCACGTGAACTTAACTTGCACAGTGGAAGTCGACCGTCGACGGAATTTACAACGCTAATCTCCACAACTTGGATCCCAATCTACAGCCCCGTCTTCCGTCAGGAATGTCTGGAGCTGAGGAGACGCTTCTGTGGCCGCTTGTGGCTTGGCGTGGCCTTAACGAATGCTTAGTCATTTCGGATCGGCGTGGCTAACAGTCCTACATGCGATAACTGTAGCTGCGAGGAAACAAGAGTCCACCTTCTCCTTGAGTGGCCCCGCTTCAGTGCGCCCAGGAAAGAACTTTCAAGTGTGTTAGGTAGACTTGACAAACACCCTTTGTCGGAGGAAAGGGTCCTGGGACACTGGCCCCGACCGTCCTGAGCACAGAAGACTATGAAAGCGGAGAACTGCTCTTAGAGACAGACTTTAAGCGGTGTCGCATTCTCCTTTCCTTTTTTTCTTCTTTCTTTTTTTTTTGTAACATATCTTTTCTATTATTGTTTATTCCCTTTACCCCCTTTCTCCAGCACAGCGTAGCCAGCCGGTCTGAGAACTGGCTAACCTGCTTGTCTTTCCGTCTATCCCTCCTTTCTTCCTGCTTGGGCCACCAGGTATCTGCTCCTGGTCGTGATGCCGTCGTGGTCGCCCCATTGTCGTTGTCACGCCTCTTACCCCGACCCAGTGGCTCAAGTTGTCTAATAACCTGGAGCACTGTGTATGGGTCATGATGACGTCATGGTTGTTGCATCACCGTCATTCCAGTTTTGTCGTCCGACACTCATCGTGCCGCCGTCGTCCCACTGTCTTCATCACATCATCATCGTCATACAGCCACCATGCGTTCGTTTTTACACCACCATAGTCATGCCGTCATGACTCCCGTTATACTGTCGCCGTCGGGTCTTTTACTACAACCCAGTGGTCCGAGTTTTGTTATAGCTTGGGCCACTAGGCTTGTGTTTAGGGTCGTGATGCCGTTGTGGTCGTTGCATCCGACATCTGGTTGTCATCATACTGTCTTTGTCACGCGATCGTCGTCATACCGTCAGTCGTCGTCATCACATTGTCCTCATGTCGCCGTTGTCCCGTTGTCGTCGTTATACCTTCGTCATAATTTAAGAATCGCCATCTCGTTTTGGTCACGCCGTCGTCATTATACGCATTTGTCGTTCTATCGACATCATTCCTTCTTCGTCATTCCGTGGTTACTACGTGAGCGTCGTACGGTTGTGGTCACGCCTCCGTGCTCATGGGCGACCTTGGCAAGCGAGTACCATAGCCAAGTGGGATGGTATTAGAGTACGTAGTATACAGCGGAAGCAACGAAAATCTAAAACTTACCACTACGCGCGTTGAAACAAACGTGACTTCAGGAATATGATTTGTCGCTAATATGCACGATTGCTATTCGCCTTACCGTCGACCGTCATCGGGAGGTGAGTCCGGCCGTAATTTTACTGCGATAGCAATTATATGAACACCCCAGGTGCATATCCGCCTTCGCCGTCGGTGTGAGGCCCCGTATTAAGTCCAATGGCGATAACATCGTCGCCTCGCGCCGTATGTTATACGTGCGAGTGAAAGCGTGCAAGGGTGAGCCGGCGATCGCGGTTCAATCTCGCGCACGCAAGGAAGGAAGCGGGCCGTCTTCCGTCGCGCGCAACGCTCCGGGGAGAGGGTAGAAAGGGGGAGGGGGGTTCTACTCCTGTCGGCCACGTAAAGACAGCGCATGGCGGACTGTGTCCCCGACGCAGATTTATTTCAAGACACAGCGGCCCGCGCGGGCGCGCGCGGCTTCTGTATCTGGGAGGGGGCCGCTGTATGTAGAAAGCGCCCCTCTCTCTATCCTCTCGCCGGAGCGCTCCGGGGGGAGGGCAGGGAGGGGCACGCGCGTTCTACTCCGGGCGGTACTGGCGGGGCCACTGTATCTTGAACACCTTCTGCGTCGGGGACACAGTCCGCCGTGCGCTGTTTTCGCGGCTTAGTCCGCGTTGGTGTGAGGCGCAGCACGAAGGTAAATTCGCTCGCCGCCGCGCTTTCTCACTCCAGCGTTTTGACAGCGAGTTTCCTAGGTCATCGAATGAGATGTGTTCATGTTTTCTTGCGCGCGCGTGACACTATGCTTGTTCATTGAGTCAGTATGCCTATGTTTACAAGTTTATGCGGTCGATAAAACTACTATCCTTACTTCGTATAGCTGTCCACTAAATTGCTATCGCAATCGATGGTCCGCCTTTCGGGCGAAACAGCAGCTTTTTTTTTTCAATGATGAAGTGCTTCCTAGATAAAATCTGTGTTATGTATACAGAAGGAGCAACATTATATTTTGGCGTTGTTCGCTTGTGCGCAATAGATAATTGTGCCGGTATACAAGGTGATCATTCTTAAACCTTACGGAATCTTAAAAAAATAGCCTGAGGCCAATGGCCTAATTATTGTCCTTGAGGCAGACATTACTAACACGATAAATCGAAACAAATATTCAACTAATCACCAAAGATTTACTAATTCCAAATTATAACTTTACGGCATGTATTGCAATTTATGAATTGTAGACAGTGAGTTTGAAGAGGCATCCAGTTAACATGAATTTACAGGATGATACCAGTTTCGAGATATTCTTTCCCAAAGTGTGGGATGAAATACAGGGTTTTTCCATTTACTTTTGGGCTTCAATGCAAAAAAGAGCATTTTGTTAAATAAGTAAGCGGACCAACAGTGCATTCTCAGGGCGAGTTTAATGGCGTATATCTCCAATGTGGTCTCATTCTGGAAATTAATTCCAAGTGGATACGCCTGACAAACATACCGGCTACAATTCGTAAATTGCAATATGTGCCGTAAAATGAATAATTAAGAATTGATTAGTAAATTTTTTAAATTATTTGAATATGGATTTTGATTTCTTGTGCAAGTAATTTCCGCCTCTCTGAATAATCAAGCCCATTTACTTGAATTATGTTATCTGCAACAGACGGTCTAAAAAAAAATCCATAAAACTTTAAAACTTCCGTATATTGTAAAGCCTATGATTCAATCAGACAATTTGTAGTTTGCGCGCAAACTTTCATGTTCGTTCTTATTGTGTCGTCTGTTTTCCGCCTCGAGGATTAAACACCAGTCCGTAATACAAGCAAATGTTTTATTCTGGCTCTCGCTTCTGTGATTCTTGCGTTGAGTAGTCAATATGGGATTTTGAGATAGACACGTTTCACTAAGCTTACCTTAGCATTTCTCTGTATATAAAATAAAAATTGAAAACAAACCTGTGAATACTGTCGTCATGCGCACCATTACCGCAACCACGGCGAATTATTTGTTACCCATGGCGGCTGCAGCTGTTAAAGAGTATTTTCTTGTAAAAAGTAAGTTTTACTTCGGACGCATAAGATGATGTAACTTAAAAGCGTGAATTGCTGGGCTAGTTGGTTCATGTTCTAAAGCGAAAAAAACAAGCGAAAACCAAGGCGCAGGACCAGAAGGACACAAACACACTCTATGTGTGTTTGCCTCCTTCTGGTCCTGCGTCTTGGTTTTCGCAGGTTTTTTTTCGCTTTAGAAGATGATGTAAACAACCTTGGTCAGGGCAGGAGAGTGAGTCAAAGCGTCGTCGTGAGCGAGCCTGTTGCATTAATGTATAGAAAAAAGCAAGGTTGAAAACTAGACGCCCCTTTCATTGGCAAGGCCAGGGATCCAGCATCCGGTATTGGGGCAGCATTCAAGGCGCTATATAGACGTGTTTTTGAAACCGACTGAAAATGAAATATAGGCAGAAGCAGCAAAAAGGACGAGAAATTCAACGGCGACAGAGTCGACAGTATGCGGATGTTGTGAACGAGAACCCCAAAGGGGCCTCGAAGCATGAAGCGACCCGTTACGTAACGACCAGTTTATGCGTTGTTTTTGCCAGCAGGGGCCCCTTCGAGACGTGGGCTTCCTGCAGTGCATTTCGTAGCAGGTTTACTTGGCGTCTGCCCGGCCACTGTTGCTTTCATTTTGTCTATGTTTGTGTGTTGAATCGTCGTGATCTTGGAGTCACTCTTGCGTTTTCCGTTATGATTCGAGAGAGATTTGTCGACCCTTGCTCGGGGGCCGCACCGTCGCAGCAGCCTTCGGCCGTCTGCTGGCAGCGCTGGCCCGTTTCTTTTTCTGGCCGCTTACTTCCTTCCGGTGCATGCTTTGGAACGGTTCCTGCTCGAATCCGTAGTACTTCTCTCTTTATACGCTTTTCTTTCTCTTGTTTTTTTTTCTTTGGTGCGTATACCGCGAATTTCACCGCCGTCCACCTTCGCCGCAGCTTGTCCCGGTATTCAAATCGTTGCCGTTTCTGACAAGTTTTCTCATCCGTCTTCCTCCTTGGCTTCTCTGCACTTTGGTGTCGATGCGGAGGGCGTGTCTGGAATTCCATCTTCACTCGGGGTGTCGCCTGCTCCCAGAGTTACTCATTCTTCTTTTTAAATTTCTTTACCAAGAAAGAAAGAGGAAATTCATTCATTCATTCATTCATTCATTCATTCATTCATTCATTCATTCATTCATTCATTCATTCATTCATTCATTCATTCATTCATTCATTCCGCCCGAATTGTATTGCATTCGGGCGTTTTACGGGTCAAAACCACGATATGATTATGTGGCACGCCATAATGGGGGACTCCGGAGTGATTTGGACTATACCAGGGAATCTTTAATTTCACCCCCATCAAAATGCGGCCGCAGCGGCCACCATTAAGGTTAAGCAGCAGATGTGCGCGTGAATGCCTTTCTCTGGAATGAAAAAAAAAAGAGGTTAGCGGTGCTACGCGCTCCAAGGCGCCTTTACATTGCGTATGCGTCCAATGTCTACCATTTTTAATCGTGCTGCCTAGAGCGTTCTGTCGCTGCATGTCTTAACCAAGCGCTGGAGGAACACTTTTCCTGGGCTCATTCTCTGCCTCTTCAGGAGGGACATATAGGAAGGAGGAAGGGTTGGGAGCTTAACCAAATGAACGGCAGGTTTGCTACACTGCACTGGGGGTAGAGCGGATAAAGGGGGCGAAGGAACTCTTGCCCCAACTTTCTTCCTCGCCTGGCAGGAACCAGTTTATTGGCCGCCTACCAGAATGAGTGTTTATTACTTTGCCCTGCTTTGTAGAAAAAATATTTGAGGTAGCAGGGTAGCCTTTACAATGTCGTAACTTGATTGTAGGGAATCACCGAAGAGAGAGAGAGAGAAGTCATAAGGGAAAGGCAGGGAGGTTAACCAGGCTGAGCCCGGTAGGCTACCCTGCACTGGGGACGGAGGAGAAGGGATTGAAAGAAGCAAAGGAGAGTATTATCGGGGAGGAAAGAAGTTCGAAGAAAAAAATTCAAACACCGAAAAAAAGAAAAGAATCCATCCTCATCATCCTATATTTATGTCCACCGGTAGAATGGAATGATTGTACGGTTTTCTTTTCAACGACAGTGGTAAGCTCCCAGTCTGAATTTGGCAATGCCTGCCGTATGCACTCCAACCCAGTTTTATTCCGTAAATTTCTTTCTCATGATCAGGGTTCCTTGTGAGCAATTGACCTAGATAAACGTACTCCTTTAATACTCTAGAGGCTGACTCGCGATCCAGAATTCTTGTTCTCTTGCCAGGCTATTTAACATTATCTTTGTCTTCTGCATGTTAATCTTCAACCCCACTCTTACACTTTCTCGGTTAAGGTCCTCAATCATTTGTTGTAATTCGTCCCCATTCTTACTGAAAAGGACGATGTCATCTGCAAACTGAAGGTTGTTGAGATATTCGCCGTTGATCCTCACTCCTAAGCCTTCCCAGTCTAAGAGCTTGAATACTTCTTCTAAGCATGCAGTGAACAGCATTGGAGAGATTGTGTCTCTTTGCCTGACCCCTTTCTTGATAGGTATCTTTCTACTTTTCTTGGGGAGAACCAAGGTAGCTGTGGAATCCTTGTAGACATTTGCCAAAATATTCACGTATACCTCCTGTCCTCCTTGATATTGCAGTGCCTCTATGACTGCTGGTATTTCTACTGAATCAAATGCTTTTTCATAATCTATGAAAGCCTTATAGAGAGTGCAGATTTCTATATTACCTGATTGGTGACATGGATATTATACATCGTAGAATATCCCTTTCTGAAGCCAGGCTGTTCTCTTGGTTGGCTGAAGTCAAGTGTTGCCCTGATTCTATTCGAAATTATCTTCGCGAATATTTTATACAATACTGAAAAAAAGCTAACGGGTCTATAATACTTCAATTCTTTAACATCTCCCTTCTTATGGATGGGTATAATATTGGTGTTCTTCCAGCTTTCTGGTACACCTGAAGTCGTGAGGCATTGTGTATAAAGAACCCCAAGATTTTCAAGCATGGTATCTCCTGTTATTGCATCTTCTCCGGCAGCTTTTCCCCTGGTCATGTCTTTCAAGGCCCTTCTAACTTCATCACTAGTTATAGAAGGAGCCTCTGTATCCGTTTCATCGCTATTATTGCGATAGCAATTATATGGACACTTGCACCGGATTTCTGCCGTCGGCGTCGCCGTCGTCGTCGCCGTCGCCGTGAGGTTCCCTATAGATAAAATCTTCGCCGCGCGCCGTATGCCCGACAGGAAGCGTGCGGGGACGCGCGCTATCACGGAGAGCGAACGCACTCAATCTCCCACGCGCAAGCAAGGAAGCGGAAAGCCAGCGCCGGAGGGAGCAGGGGGGGGGGGGGGGGGGGGCACTTCTCTGCCAACAACCGCGCTCGTCGCTCGTCCGCAGTCTCTTATCTCTCCCACGCGCAAGCAATTAAGCGGGAAGCCAGCGCCGGAGGAAGCGGGGGGGGGGGGGGGGGGCGCACTTCTCTGCCAACAACCGCGCTCGTCGCTCGCTCGCACCGTCTCTTATCTCCACACGGCTCTGACCTTTAAGCGCCGTGCATTCGCAGTTCAGTTTCCGTTGAAGCGATAGACCGCACGTACCTTCGCCCACTGCGGCGTATGCTTGCTGCCAGCGTTTTGACAGTCGTTGTCTGCTGTCATTCAGTGTGATCTCTTCGTGTTTGTGCGCGCTCACACCACGCTTGTTCATTCAGTTCGTAATAGTCGGGCCACATTTTCCAACGCACGCTACACACGCAATGCTGCCCGGATCGGCAGTGCAGCGCTACAGGTGTGTCCCTTCGCACACGCTGCCCACGGGAAGCGCTTCTCATCAACACCACCGTTTCACACGCGCCTTCTCGTGGTCATCGAGTCTCTCTTCATGTCGGTCTACTTACGCCGCAGCACACCTGCTTACTTAATCAGCTCATGTTTACTACAATTCATATTGCTATCAAAGCCGCTCACCTTACTTCGTATGACATTGCTGTGTTGCTATCGCATTCATTGCTTCGCCCTTAGGGCGAAACTGTGACACTTTTTCGAATGAAAGTAGCTTGGCTGTTTTGGGCACTGTACAGGTCAGTATAGAAATTTTCCGCTGCTTTTACTATGTCATCGAAATTGCTGATGATATTACCCTGCTTATATTTCAGTGCATATATACATTTTGCCTTGTCCTATGCCAAGTTTTCTTCTCACTAATTTCATGCTGCCTCAATACTTTACTGCTTCCTCAACTTTTTCCACGTTATAATTTCGGATATCTCTTAGTTTCTTCTTGTTGATTAGTTTTGACAGTTCAGCGAATTCTAACTGATCTCTCGAGTTTGACACTTTCATGTTTTGCTGTTTCTTTATTAGGTCCTTTGTTGCGTGGGAGAGCTTACCTACTGGTAGCCGTGGTGCCTTACCTCCCACTTCAATTGTTGCTTCTGAGATCAGCCTCGTTATGGTTTCATTCATTACCTCTGTGTTGTCTTCATCTTCCTGTTCTAAAGCTGCATATTTGTTTGCGAGCACCAGCGTGAATTATGTCTTTACTCCATACCAGTGAATCCATACAAGCACAGAAAAAAAGCGGAGCAGATAGATAGATAGATAGATAGATAGATAGATAGATAGATAGAGAGAGAGAGAGAGAGAGAGAGAGAGATGGATGGATAGATAGATAGATAGATTGATAGATAGATAAACTTTATTACAAAAATAATCAGAGTTTTGTGTTGCCTATGTAAAGATAACGTCGGCCTAGAAGAGGTCCCTCGTGAAGTCCCGTTTACAGTGAGGCTCGGAAACTCACAGATCGACACACCTGTGAGCGCTTACGGAGTCACATGCAACTAATAGCTGTCGAGAGACTAGTCCAAAGGATAATTTCACTAAAAAATGCCCGTAAGCACAACCTTCAAGCGTGCCCTCTAATGACGCTGCGTTGACTATTTATGCAGGTTGAGTGATGCGAACTATAAGGCTACACGCAGGCAGGCCAGCTTCCTTTATCGACACTTAACGTTTACTCTTCGCGTGTGCCGTATAATCACGCGCATTGACTAAACAGGATACACGTTGCGCATGGTCATTAAGCGCATACTGTAAGGATGTTGGAGTGGCTAATGAGTGATAAAGCGCTGCGCGCACGTAATGACAAGTTGACCACCAACAGTGGTTATTCTCCCAAAAGCACTGTACTGGATGCCTTATTTTCGTTTGTTTTGTACCTTCCTTAGAACCACCGCTGTTGTTATTATCTATAAATGATCCACACGCTTACAACTTCAAATGTTTCTTATATGGAGACGAAACAGCCATTTATTCACGGCACAAATTGCTTACCACATTTCAAGAATCACTTCCCGTACAACTTAGCGGTACCTATTTATGCTACACAGATGATCAACCTGAAACTGATATTCGAAGAACAACATTCGTGTAGTTTTATAACCTAGAAAATATGATTGATTCTATAGCAATTTCACGAAATAATTAAATAATAGCGGCATCAAATACTCCTAAATTAATCTGAAGTATATTTTAGACAATCATTTCGAGTCCGTCAGCCGTACTAACAGGCAAATTAAAAATTGTATCAGCTGGTTTCTTCATTATTACCAAGGCACGTGGGCATATTCAACCTAGTTTTATTAGCTCGCCCTATCTTGTTTACATTAGTAATTATTTATCGTAGTCTATATTCTCCTGCTGCAAAACATAAATGTAAACCTAAAACACCCCGAACGCTCTAAATCATGCAATCCAACTTATGACTTTTTAGTTCCTTTGGCTACCATTGCGCCCCCCTCTACCGACAAATTTGTATCTTAGCCATTCGACACCTTGTTTTATCACAAGTTGTAGCTCACTACATTTTTTCTCTTTCATCGCACATTGTCTTTTGACAGTCTTCTTTTGACCGCAGTGCAGACTGAAATAGCACAAATTTGTCTTATCGGGATACTTTTCAATTACCTAAGTTTCCATCTAATTATGCAACATGTATTCATACTTTTCTACCCACTGTGGTGGCTTAGCGGGTATCGTGCGGCGCTGCCAAGCGCGAGGTCTCGGGAGCGAATCCCGGCCGCGGCGGCCGCATTTCGATGGGAGCGAAATGCAAAAACGCCCGTGTCCCGTGCATTGGGCGCTCATTAAGATACCCTGGAGGTCAAAATTATTCCGGTGTCCCTCAACTACGGCGTGCCTCATAATCAAATTGTTGTTTCGGCGCGTAAAATCCCCGAATTCATTAATTCACATTTTGCTTCAGTGGCTTGACATGACATGACTTCTGTGCCAATATTACGTCACCTACTTGCCTAGATTATTTTAAACACAATATGAAGAAAGAGTTGAAAAGCCATCATTTGAAGGCTTCCATAATTAATTCTGTGGTTATAATTAATTCTGTGGTTCCATAATTAATTCTGCTGTTATGATTGCATTAAATGAGATGAACGATCTTTTCTAGGGTGTGTAATGTGTATTCTTTAGTGCGCATTCAAGTTTATATACCTATACAAGTATGCAGTGTATGCCCTATCAAGCTGTTAAGATCTGTTTTGGTAAAATGTAGCACACAGTAACCTTTTAGTTACAACGTACTTCCGTCTTGTTAGTATAAATTGTTGTTACGCTCACATAACCATACTTAATTTATTCAATATTCTTATCTTCCAGCCCTAACTAAATTGCTTTGAGTTTCTTCATTGTTTTTATTTTCAATGTTGTATTTCCAGTTTTTCATTTCGTACCACTTGCTAGACTGAACTGCTGTTTTTGTATGCACTAATAATTGGAGGTCCCGGCCACGGCAGCCGCATTTCGATGGGGGCGAAATGCGAAAACAGCCGTGTACTTAGATTTAGGTGTACGTTAAAGAACCCCAGATGGTACAAATTTCCGGAGTCCCCCACTACGGCGTGCCTCATAATCAGATCCTGGTTTTGGCACGTACAACCCCATAATTTCAAAAATTGTTAATAGGAGGTCCTCAAAACAACTTATACTTTGGGACGTCATGACGTCACCAAGGATATGGATGTCAGTTTATCTATGCACTCGAGAGCAAGAATTCCGGCACCACTAAATGTGTTTTCCCATTTTTTTCCTTTTTCTTTTTTTCCCCATCGCATGCTTGCCCATGCATACCGGCTGAAATCGGGTGGTACGGCCTACGCGCGCGCGTGTTCGACCATTTCTATGCATTGAAAAGCTAAATTATGGGGTTTTACGGGTGCCAAAAACACGATCTGATTATGAGGCACAGCGTCATAATTTTAAGTAGCTTACGTGCGCCTAACGTATCGTACATGAGCGCTTTTTTGCATTCCGCTCCCATCGGCATGGAAGCCGCAACCCCTTGTTGTGTCTGGCGGTCCCTCGGGACAAAGGAGGCCGGCGCCGACTCAGACGCGCCAACCTGGCGCCCTTTCTCGCGGCCGAGAATTGTCACCTGGGACTGAGGGATTAGCAGTTGGTCTCCGGGCTACCTCATGCGTGGCTAAACGGCGGCGTCGCCCCTTGGTGCGGTCCCGTGAATTACCAGCGCCGCCCGAACCACGACGACGCTACGCCGACCGCTGCCTGTGTACGGGGGCGACCTAACAAGATTGGAGGCGGAGCCCGGCGGGAAACGACGACACATCACGTGCGGGATATGGCCACCTGATCCAAGATGCTGATTGGCTAAAAGAACTACAGTGTGTTCCCTCGTCGAGTGAAAGAGGGAAAAGAAAGGGATAAAACAGGGGACTTGAGTGTTGTGAAGGAGGCTTGAGGCTTGACCATGTAGAGCACGCTTGACGATGTAGAGCACGCTCGACCATGGAGAACGCTCGGAGATGTAAACGCTACCACATGCAAAGATGTTAGCACGTAGACGGCTCCAATATCATGGAGCCCATCTTGTAATATACCATGTACAGTGTATATAAAACAGTTTTCTAATCTCCCTGGATAACTCCTCCTCTTGGCACCTGGCACGGCACCATACATGAACCCTTCGTGGCCGCTCGGACCATCGGCTTTCACAACAGTGGCTGGCAGCTTATGGGATCGGCCGGCGTTGGCTACATCGGTGTGGTGAGTGCTACGTGTTTGCTTCTCTTTTCGCCAGACTCATTAGCGCAGGTTACTAAGTCGGTAATGATGGTTTGGTGTTGTTAGTGATTTCATCTCGCAGACCAAGAATATAGTGTCTCGTGGGCTAGGTTACTAAGGGGAAGAAACACAGGGTGCACTGTAAATACGGATAAGTTTGAAATCCAGGAACTCCTCAAAAGTTGTGAGCCGATGGGCATTTTGGTTGTCCCTGCGGTAGGCAAAAGTCAACAATTGGAGCTTTTACAGAATGAGGAAGTGAGTGGGGAGAAGGCCGGAGAGGCCAGGAAAATTGTTTAGTAAGCGAAGAGAGGAAATTCTGCAATCTCCCAAAGTGGCAGCGATAAGGACGGGCTTAGTGCCGGAGTTTGCGCTTCATGTCGCCAGAACTCTCTAGTACAAGTAGGTAGTTGCTAGGAGAGTAACTGTGTGTTTTCTGGCGGGCACCATTTTGGGAAATTCACCTTCTTTAAATAGCGAATTTTAGGAAGGGTGAATTTTGAAGGCAAACAAGATCACTATGGAGAAATTCAGAGTGCAGGACCTCCTTCTAATTTGCGAGGAGTTAGGCATTTTGGTCGACTCCGCAAAAACGAAAGAAGCGGTTCTCGACGTCATGAAGGTAGAAGAGGTGACGGTCGAGGAAGCTGATGAGGCTTGGGAGACAATTGAGGAAAGAAAGCAAAAGGCAGAGGAGTGCAGGAGGCGCGAGCTTGAAGCTGTAGAGAAGCGCGAGAGGCGCGAGCGTGAAGAAGCAGAAAGGCGCAGGCACGATGCCGAAATTCGCGAGAGGCGCGAGCAGGAGGCAGCGCAGCGGCACGCTCTTAGGATGAAAGAGCTCGAACGGGAAAATCAGATGCTCAGATGGCGGACAGCGCGACGCCAGCTCCACACTTTCGAGACAGACGAGGGTATTGTTAATTTCCTCGCCGGTTTTGAACGAGTGTGTGAGAAAGAGGGTGTCAGCCGGGACTGGTGGGCCGAGCGATTAGGAGCACTTCTCCCGTTTAGTGTCGGTGCGTGTTTCATGCATTGCTTGTCAGAGGAGAAAGCGCGCGACTACGACAGGGCTAAGAGGGCTTTGTTCAGGCGATTTGGGGTAGCATGGCAGGCCGGCTTCGAAGGCCCAAAAGACAGTGAAAAAGCCGAGCCTGTCGAAGGTAACAGTAGCACTGAGAGGACTAGTGCAGAAAGCTCTGGAAAAGGTGTGATGCAAGTGGCACACACACGAAGCGAAGAGAGCGGCGGATTTCCCGCTTTAGAAACGAAGGGCCCTTCAGGCCAAGTGTGTACGGCGGCGGCAATTTCGGCCGGCCTGCCAGACAAGGTCACGCATTGCTTCTCGAATAGGTCGGAGCAAATGCTGAGGGAACCGGGAAAATCCATCTCCAGCAAGGGAGCTTTCAGGGCAAAAGCACGTGAGGAGACTCAGAGACTGATAGGCGCATTCCCTATTGAGCAGCGGTTACAGGACCATGGAACGATTCCAGAGGCAGCTGTAAGCAGTGATGAGTTAGACGTGTTAGTAGCCGGAAGCGAGGTGAATGCGGTCACCGAAGAAAGCGGTGGTTTTCCCGCCCTAGAACCAGGGGCCGACTTCGAAGGCCAAGATGGCAGTGACAAAGATTGTTCAGACAGCGCTGAGAGGGCTGCGGTGCCCGTCGTTAACGGACACAGTGACAAGCGCGAAGAAACAGCTGTTTCGCCATTTAGCGAGGCTGTTCTGGAAACAGAGGCCGACTTCGAAGGCCAGCAAGGAGTTTTGCATGCTATCGACGGCAGTGATAGAGCTAGGCCAGCTGAAGGTAGACTTCATGACAAGCCAGCTTGCTCAATGGTCAAATCTGGTAATGTTCTAATACAAAGGCAGACGCACTGTGAAACCCGAGAGGGCAACGAAATTTCAAGTGCGTGTGCTGATGCCGCAGGACCAACGAAGCATGCCAAACATAAAAGGCGTAAGCGCAGGATGCGAAAGGTGGAGGCGGTCAGGGCGTCTCGAGTCAAACGTGCGAAGCGCCAAGGCGACATTGGTAAACGCGCTAAGATCAGAGTCCAGACAGAGAGCGTGAAAAGGCGAAGGAGGGTAAACCCCAAGGTTAGGCGTTTGCTGCGGTCAGGGACCGGCGTGACGCACGTCGCGAAAAGGAGAGTTTCGCGAAGATTCAGGCGTGGTGAACGTCTAACCGCATCTCGTACAACGCATAGTAGGCAGAGGGACAAAGGGAAGCGTCCTGTAGGCTGTTACAATGGCCGATCACTCGCAGGGAAAAAGAAAGGAGTCTGCCGAGCAGATAACTGGAAAGTGCGCGCACGGGTCTGTCAATGTATCTCCCTCCCCGTACTTGGAGGCGGTTGTCCTAAAGTCACAGCTGCCGGATGTGTCAGGCGAATTGGTGGCTTTTGCCTTCTTCGCGACGGCGCCTTGCGAAATCCCCGGAATGCGCGACCCCCTCGAGTGCGTTTGAAAGAAAGGGGTGCGTTTGAGGCCCGAAAACAGAGAAAACAGGAAGACGGGTAGGATTTTTTCTTCTTTTGTATTCTGTCTGCCCGAGATTGAGTTCAGTTTTGAAAGTTTGACAGGCGTAAAGAATGCCGCAGTTTTTTTGTTGTGTTGTTAACCTTTCCGGCTCAGGTTAGACCCACGATTTAAAAGGGAGTGTGTACGCAGCGACAGGTAATGAATTGAAATGCAAAGTGTCAGTTGCATATAGTTTTGCATGTCACGCGCAAGTTGCGCAAGTTACTGTTTGCGCGAGTTTGTAGTAAGTCGTAAATAGTTTGCCCACCTGTTTATTTGGCAATTTCGGTATTAGGTAAGGAATATGGAGCTCTCTTATGCTAAGTGTTATGGACTATGAATTACTGAAGGCCAGCTCTCCCTTCGCCTTCCTGATCTGTGGAGGCTCTAATTCGTAATTACTTAGCTTCATTACATAAACCCAGTCGGTGTCTATTTGCGAAGACACATCATCGGAAATTTTTTGGTACTTGTCCGGATCAACGCGCACCTTGTGTTTCAGGGTTTTCTTTAGATAGGGGGCAGTCAGATTTTTGGAATTGGTAAAGTCTGGCGATGGGAGTGGCTTGCAGTGGCGCTTGCAGCATTGTGTGTGGCTGACAAAGGTCGCTCCTTGGAGCTTGGAGCTTGTCATTTCTGCAGCCCAGTCTGAGCCCACCTATGAAGAGGCCTTTGGCGGGAAGATCATCATTCCTGGAAGCAGCGGCCCCATGGCTTTGAGCGAAGCAGGCATCAAACCGGCCGAGCTGCATGGAACAACTCGACCTCCCGACGCATCATCTGGCGGCGGGGGTGCTGTTGTGTCTGGCGGTCCCTCGGGACAAAGGAGGCCGGCGCCGACTCAGACGCGCCAACCTGGCGCCCTTTCTCGCGGCCGAGAATTGTCACCTGGGACTGAGGGATTAGCAGTTGGTCTCCGGGCTACCTCATGCGTGGCTAAACGGCGGCGTCGCCCCTTGGTGCGGTCCCGTGAATTACCAGCGCCGCCCGAACCACGACGACGCTACGCCGACCGCTGCCTGTGTACGGGGGCGACCTAACAAGATTGGAGGCGGAGCCCGGCGGGAAACGACGACACATCACGTGCGGGATATGGCCACCTGATCCAAGATGCTGATTGGCTAAAAGAACTACAGTGTGTTCCCTCGTCGAGTGAAAGAGGGAAAAGAAAGGGATAAAACAGGGGACTTGGGTGTTGTGAAGGAGGCTTGAGGCTTGACCATGTAGAGCACGCTTGACGATGTAGAGCACGCTCGACCATGGAGAACGCTCGGAGATGTAAACGCTACCACATGCAAAGATGTTAGCACGTAGACGGCTCCAATATCATGGAGCCCATCTTGTAATATACCATGTACAGTGTATATAAAACAGTTTTCTAATCTCCCTGGATAACTCCTCCTCTTGGCACCTGGCACGGCACCATACATGAACCCTTCGTGGCCGCTCGGACCGTCACCATTCGCAACACCCTCGAGCTCAGCAGCGGAACGCCATTGACACTGGGAAACCGCGTAGGGTTGCAATGTATTCAAGAATTACGCGTGACGGAGCTGTGCTAGAAATTACAAAAAAGAAGGAAAAAATGTTCGTTGATGCCTTAGTCTTTGAACTTTTCGGCTCGGGTGTCTACATGACACGAATAATAAGCCTGAACATCAGCCCATTCTTTAGAGTTATGTTTAGCAACGAATGCACGAGTTCTTTTAGATGCGAAGCAGCTTATGGTCGGGGCTATGTCACTCCCTCCCTCCCTCCCTCCATCCATCCATCCATCCATCCGCCGTGCGGTGTCCACACTCCTACTGCGCATGCGCATCCTCCTCCCCCTCCTTTCCTCTCCTTGTCTCATCTCCTCTCCTCTCGGCATTCGTCCTCTCCTCTCCGGATTGCGCAACGAATGGCAACACCTGCGGCTCCGCGCGCGATAATGCGAAGCAGCTTAGGTTAGAGGCGCGACGGTAGGCGCTGCATACACCCGCTGGGGGCGCCACTGTAGCTCGCGGTATAATGACGCGCGCTCCGCTCCTCTCATTCTCCTCCCGCAAGGCACGGTAAATATAACGGTAGCTACGACGAACTGAAAATTAATGGGAACTTGAGTCGACCCTATGGCTGCTTCGCATACTACTCAGGGTTCCCCTACGGGAAGATGGTGTATTTTTTTTTTGCGCTTGGGTTGCTACGCGGAATAAGCCCGAATGGAGCTAAATATAAGCGTGCAGGCCCGTTTTATGGAGGTACTGCAACGATGACTTAGAACATAACACGTGTTGTCCATAGTCCATCTTTCATAGTCGTCAGCTTGATCACTGTTCAATTCCACACCTTTAAGCACAGTTTCGCGAATTGTCTTTGTCGCATGGCACATCCAAAGTACATGGTGGGCATCCGTTGCAGACGCAGAAGTGGAAGCACTGTTTCCAAACTGCCCTGCATCCGGCAAACGAACAAAGTTCCACAGGGAACAATGATAGACAGTGAGACAGAAATTAAGCCACATCTAAATGTTAAATCTCGCTAAATGTGATTATTGCTATTATCCAGGAGACATGAACCAAGGCTATATCGACGAAGCAGCAACGGCAATTGATTGGTGCACATATTGTGCACTGTATTTACTTACTTATTTATTTTTTTCAGATATTTTCAGGGCCCTAGCGGGAATTACAGAAAGGAGAGTATTACAGAATGCATTTTTGGAAGTGCAGGAAACATCAAACACAAGCGGAAAACGGTCCAACGCTATACGTTTGATTAGTAATACAAATTATTACGTTGCTGTAAATTAGTGCACTAATGCGCGCGAAGAAGAAACACACAAACAAACAAACAAACAGAAAAAATCACCATATACACAAACTAAAGAATATTGTTACACACGAGGCGTTTATTGTGGAACCAGATGAATCTGGTTGATAAGAGCGTTTCGAGCGCGGTCCCGAGGCAGCTTGGCTCACGTCGTTCTCCTCTTTCTTTCCCCTGGTTGTCTGCGCGGCAGCCGTGGTCCATGGCAGGAGCTCGTGACATTTCCTCGCTGGCAGACTAAGCCCGCCGGGCGAGTCACTCATCTCGTGGATTGTAACGCCTCAGACGCGCGACGTGTGTCACTTCAGCCTTGGCCGAGCGTGGTCCACTGCTCGTGAGACGGGCAATGCGATAGTTCACTTCGCTGAGGCGCTCCAGAATAACGTAGGGGTTGACGTAGTGGGCGAGAAACTTCTGGCACAAGCCACGCTTCCGCAACGGTGTCCAGAGCCACAGAAGGTCACCAGGATCGAAGTAAACGTGGCGGTTACGCCCGTCATAGCGTATCTTGGACCGGTCCTGCGATGCCAGGGTGCGTAGCCTAGCGAGGCGTCGCGCTTCTTCTGCTCGACAGAGGATCTCATAGATTGACTCGTTGTCATGAGCGAAGTAGGGCAATATGGTGTCGAGGTTGTAGCGCGGCGGACGAGCATAAAAAGGAAAAATTGTGAGTAACCAGTAGTCTCGTGTCTCGCGGTATTGAAGGCATAGGTAATGAAAGGCAAGATACTGTCCCAATTCTTGTGTGCCGAATCGACGTACGTGGACAGCATGTTGGCAAGCGTTCGGTTTGTGCGCTCGACCAGACCATTGGTTTGTGGATGGTAGGGCGTAGAATGGCGGAAGCTACATGAACGCAGACAAAGTGTTTCTTCAACTACGTCCGCGGTAAATTGTCGCCCATGATCGCTGATTACTATGCTACATGCCGCTGATTACATGTCGAAGTATAACGTGAGCCAGCAAGAAGATAGAAACTTCTGTAGCTGTGGCCGACGGCAACGCGGCGGTGTCACAATAGCGGGTAAGGTGATCTACGCAAACGATAACCCAACGGTTGCCATTGGAGGATCGCGGGAAAGGGCCCAGATCTATACCAAATTGCTCAAAGGGGACGCTAAAAGGGGGAACTGGTTGAAGCAGGCCGTGTGGCGCTTGTGGAGGACGCTTGTAGCGCTGGCATTGAGAGCAGCTGGCTACGTACCGTTCGATATCCTTCCGCATCTTAGGCCAGTAGAAACGTTCTTGAGCCCGGTAGAGCGTACGTGTGGAACCAAGATGACCGGAAGTTTGGTCATCGTGCATGGCGTATAATACTTGGCTGCGAAAGTTCTTGGGGACAACTAAAAGGTAGCACCCACCAGTGGTCGAGTAGCTCTTCTTATACAGCGCGCCACCATCGCGTAGGCGAAAGCGACTTTCTGTGGGTGACTCCTGCGCTGCCGCGAAGAGCGGTTGTAAGCTCTCGTCCTTGTGCTGCTCGGATATGACGGTACGCATATCCGGAAATTCCGGGGACACAAAAGCGATGTATTCATCAAAGTTGTCCGCATCGCATTCAGTTGTTGGAAGTGGCATCCGAGGGAGACAATCAGCGTCAGCATGTCGCCGGCCACTTTTGTAGCAAATAACGAAATCGTATTCCTGTAGGCGGAGGGCCCAGCGCGCTAGTCGTCCTGAGGGATCCCGCAGATTCACAAGCCAGCATAGCGAATGATGATCTGTTATCACAGTAAAGGGGTACCCGCAGAGATACGAACGAAGCCGCTGCACTGCGAAGATGACCGCCAGACACTCTTGTTCGGTCACTGTGTAGTTGTGCTCGGATCGGCTCAAGGAACGGCTAGCGTACGAGATCACGTGCTCACTGTCGCCAATACGCTGAACTAGCACAGCAGCGATGCCTACGCCACTGGCATCGGTGTGAATCTCAGTTGGTGATGAAGGATCAAAGTGGCGAAGAATTGGTTGGGAGGTCAACAGGAACTTCAGCTGGCGAAACAACGAGTCGCAATCTGCAGTCCACTCAAAGGGAACGCCTTTTTGGAGAAAGCGTGTAGGGGTATGAGCCATGTCAGCAAACCGGGGAATGAATCGGTATAAGTAGGAGCACAAGCCCAAGAAACTTCTTAACTGCTGGACAGAGTCGGGCTACTTGGAACCACTCGGTGAACGTTGCGGATCTTAATGGCTCCAGAGACGAACCGCATTACGTCACGACCGAACCACCACGCAATAATTCGCCCCCTCAACGTTTTGATCCACGCCCACGCAACTTCCGTCCACGAAGAGGGTTCCCAAGGAGTGTCTCGGAAAATGGAGGAGCTGCAACGTGGCGCCGCATAACGTGCCTGTTCGTCATGCCGCTGGAGCTCCTCGCGGACTATCTGGCGGATGGCGGACGAAAGCTCTGGGTGCGGAGGACTCGTCTCAACACTTGCTACGGTCGTTACGTTGGCCAGCCGTCCAAACTTTGGTGTAATTCGGCGAGTCTTCAGCGCCTCGAACGTACGGCAGTGCCGTATCAGTTCTGATACGGTGCTCAAGTTCTCTTTACCAATGAGGAAGTTGTACACGTCTTCCGCTATTCCTTTTAAGAGGTGCCCCACTTTATCTTCCTCTGTCATTTGAGGGTTGATGGTTCCGCACAGCTTCAAAATTTCTTCAATATATGTAGTACAAGTCTCGCCAGGTGCTTGAGCTCTCTGGGCTAATGTGAATTCCGCACGTTTCTTCTTTGCGTCCGATTCACCGAAACATTTCTTGATCTCCTCAACGAAGCGCGTCCACGTAGTTAGCATGTCCGCGTGGTTGTCGTACCATACCAACGCCGTGCCGGCCAAGAAGAAAACAACGTTCCCAAGCTGACTGGCAGCGTTCTAATTATTGCATTGGCTTACCCTTTCGTAATGGGTTAGCCACTCATCCACATCTTCCTCTGCCTTCGCCGAGAAAGTGCGTGGCTCTCGGTAGTGCTGGATAGGGACTGGGCTCGCCGGGGCACTGCTGGTGAGGGTGTGTTGCTCGGTGGCCATGATTGAGCGCGACGGCGAAAGTCCGGCGAGGCGACGGCTTCGGCATAGTTCTTGTGCTGATGGCTCCGTTGTTGGTCGTGGGAGTTACTCAGCACAGCTCCACCAAATGTTACACACGAGGTGTTTGATGTCGAACCAGATGAATCTGGTAGATGAGAGCGTTTAGAGCGTGGTCCCGAGGCAGCTTGGCTCACGTCGTTCTCCGCTTTCTTTCCCCTGGTTGTCTGCGCGGCAGCCGTGGTTCAAGGCAAGCACTCGTGACAATATTCTCTAAAGCTGCTTTGAAGTTGCAAGGATCTTGAACGGCAGCAACTGTGCTTGGAAAGTGGTTCCAGTCGATGCGAGTTCTAGGAATAAATGAATGGCTATACGCATTGGTACGAGAAGATGGAACAGATATTTTTGTGTCTGAGGTCAACGCAAGAAGAAATGCAGTGATGTACTGCTTCTGCCCTTCTGCTCGATCCTCCCTTACTCAGACAGCATCTTTTTTTTTTCTTTCCAGTGGCATAACACCCGTTTCCCTATATCTCTGTGCACGGTGCAGAAAAATCCGACGTCCATACACTAACACTCTGCGAGGTCAGGAACCTTCGATGGTTACACAGATACGACTTCGTATATATCAGTACTGCCAGCCTACCTCACATGGTGCTGTGCATACGGCGGCATGGACTTAGAGACAATAGGTTTATTGGCGATAAAACAGGGACAAGGTCTAACAACTCGGCACTATTGCGTCTGCGCACTGTGTTGCCTGCAGCGTAAAAAAAATAAACAAAAATGTGGGCTGCTGTAGAGTGGTCGCGCACCGATCCGAGCAAAACACTTTCGCGACTCGGTCAACCACGTCCAACGCGCTTCCTTCAGCCGTTGATGCTTCGGCTTTCGACTGCTTATCGCATGGAAGTAAAAACACCTCGTACAGCCTCGTAAAGTGTGTCGGGGGAGTCGTGTGGCTTCCTCTAACGGTAAGCGGAGTTTCGACAGAGGAATATCTATCGCCTTTCTGAAATGTTTGGCTACCGTCTTTATTGTTGTAAAAGCTTAACCTTTGTCTGCGGCCGTATATTTTTGTACCCAAGGGACGTCACATGTCACTAAAGCGTAATCTGCCTATTTTATTAAATAAGCACAATTATATGGTAAGACTTTCGAAAGGAATACTAAGGCACTAATTATCAGACTGAATAGACTTTGTGTAATTAGTATTTATTTAATATTTATATGCATCTCTAGTAGTCAATGACATTTATTTTGCATATGAAGGATCGACAATTAGTTATTTTTACGGTGCGTGCGCTCTCCTACGTATGGTAATGTATTTTTGTATTTCATTAATCACATTTGATCAATGTAAATAACTTGATAGATCCTCGTTTATGTGGGTTATTTATGCAGATGCTACGATTTCTTGCAACCAGCTTTCTCGCTACAGTCATTCGCAATGGTCCTTGTGCACTTGTCAGGCTGCAGCATTTAGCGCAGGAGACTATACCGTTTATCTTCAAAAATAAAAAAAATAAAATAAAAGCTGATTTGATATAATTTGATTTAAAATGAAAAAAAAAGAAATAAAAAACCAGGCCCTATTGGAAGAAGCACACACTAAAACGTCGGACGATTCACTTGGTTGCAAGTTGGCTCTTCGTTGCACATACACACCCGACGCTCATGCGCGAATACTGCATTCAATAGGGAGTTACAGAACAACTGTCGTTCGTTTCACCTACCCTCCTGCTGGCGAAGAACGGTGAATCCCGCGATGGCGTGCGAGGTCGTGCCACGAACAGTATATGCGCCGGGCCAAACACGTGAACTGCGGTGAACGGTCTGACCTAGTCACGAACTTCGTATATAGTGTAATGTGAATATCCTTTTATAACCTCATTTATCCTCTTCCCCCGGTACCGTAACACCGTAACCACTCTTCTTGCGCTGACGCGTTCAGGCTCAAGCTATGCAGTTACAGTGCAGACCACGGCAGCTTCCTATTCCTTACGTCGTTTCACGAACAGCCGCCCGCACCTACCGAGCTGGCCCAGTAGCGGTGGCGTTCTGTTGGTGGGCACAAGGTCGCAAGTTGGATTGCCTGCCGTGGCGGCCGCATTTTGAAGGAGGCGAAATGGAATAAAAACACTCGTGGTACTTAGATCTAAGTGCACGGGAAAGCGCTCGTTTGCCCACCGTTTACCTGCTTTCGGTGCGGATATAACTTTCGCATATGCATCTCCACAAATATATCGGCCGAGTTCCGAATTTTTTTATTATTTACAATTCTAATATTACCCGAAGGCATAACTGTAGGGGGGATGGCGAACAGCAGAAATACTCGAATGCGCCCATAATAACTTCACAGGCAGACTACGTCGTGCTTCGTTCAACAAAAATCAACAACAAAAACATTTAATTGAGAGCAGTGGTAGCCACGACAAACTAGGGAGGATATGTAAAAAAAGATGCGCTTTAAGAGACGTATTGCTGCTCTGGCTAGAACGGCAGCCTTGTAACTGAAAAGCCATGAATGCCTACCCCACCCTGTGAAAGACGTTCCCTTTTTTAGAGCAATTTTGTGATTACCGACCGAAGGCATCACGAGAACATCTGTTTATTGGCTGCATAATGACTATATAACCACTTAAAAAGTAAGGAAGGAAGAAAGCGGACAACTTGGCTTTCGCAATAAGTGTAATTATTAGTGCAAGTACACGTGCAATCCGTGCTCCGAAGTATTCGTGCTCCGCCACACGGGCACATTTTGCCAATGTGTCTCACGTGGGAGACGCCCACTACGCCCTAAGCGCGTCCTGCAGGACCCAAATAAAGTTTGTCCAGTCCAGTCCGCGTGGCGAGTCCTATAGTTCTTTGTTGTGTGTTAAATCAGGTGTGCCCGAAGGGTCCGTTTTGGGACCGCTCTCGTTTAATATTCATATGAATAATCTTGTTTACTAACCACTAAAATAAAAAAATTATTTATACGCTGATGACACGGATTTGGTGGGTCCATGCAAAACAGCAGCACGGCCTTCACCGCGTGGTCACCTATGCAAGCCGCCTTCTGTCGCCGTCGGAGCAAAATTACTCCATCACAGAACGCTAGTGCTTAGCTGTCGTCTGGGCCATCGCAAAATTTCGACCGTACCTGTATGGCAGGCACTTCTTAGTTATTACAGACCAGCATACATCTTGTTGGTTTTCCTCACTCAAGGACCCCACTGGTCGCCTTGGCCGTTGGGCACTCCGCTTGCAAGAGTACTCATTTTCTGTGTTCTACAAATCTGGACGGCTTCACCAAGACGCCGACTGCTTGTCGCGATGCCCGGTCTATCTCCCTGATACACTGGAAGATGAACCTGACACCTTCGTTCTGGCCATTACAGACTTCGTCCACATAGCTGACGAACAGTGTCGCGACTCATCTTTGTGGCCTATCATAGACGGTGTCAACTCACCACACCCTGACCCTTCCCTACGGATGTTTGTGCTCCACAACGACACCTTACACCGCTACAACGCCCGGCCTGACAGCGCTGAGCTCTTGCTTGTTGTTCCCGCGCATCTTCGCTCTACTGTTTTGAACCAGCTTCACGATGCACCAATGGCCGGACACCTAAGCGTGTCACGCACGTATGATGGCATCCGTAGGTGCTTCTTTTGGCCTGGTCTCTACCGTTCTGTGCAACAGTACGTTGCGGCTTGTGACCTCTGCCAGAGACGCAAGACTCCTGCCCTACTGCCTGCTGGCAGCCTTCAGCCCCTCGATATCCCTGATGAATCATTTTTTGCGGGTGGGACTCGATCTTCTAAGGCCTTTCCCCATGTCAACCACTGGCAATAGATGGGTTGCAGTCGCTACTGACTACGCAACGCGGTACGCTGTTACACGAGCACTTCCCACCAGCTGTGCTACTGATGTAGCCGATTTCCTTCTTCACGACGTCATCCTGCGCCACGGTTCTCCTCGTCAGTTAATCACGGACCGCGGCCGCTGCTTCTAGTCTAAAGTAGTCGACGACATTCTTCGTTCCTGCTCGACCAATCACAAGTTCACCATCGCGTACCATCCACAGACAAACGGCCTTACTGAACGTCTCAACTGTACTCTCACATGCTTGCTATGTACGTGTCTGAGGACCACCGAGACTGGGACATTAACTTGCCTTTATTGACCTTCGCCTACAACTCTTCTCGTCCCGACTATCTATCTACTATCTACTGTTTGGCTACGACCTACCATTGCCTATGGACACCGTACTTCATCCTCACGCAGACACATCTTCTGCCTATGCTCGTGATGCTCTTGCCCGTGCTGACATCCCCTGCCAGGTTGCCCGCGATCGCTTGTCGGCTTCACAGGTCAATCAAAAATGCCTCTATGACCGCCGACACCGGGAGGTGAACTTCCCTCCAGGATCGCTCGTCTTGCTGTGGTTCCCGTCACGTCGCGTTGGCCTATGCGAAAAACTCCTCTCCCGCTATGCTGGCAATTACCGCGTCGTACGCAAAGTCACTAATTGGACCTATGAAATCGCTCCTCTAAATCCTAAGTTAGCCTCGGCAACAATCGCGAGTGACATAGTCCATGTCTCGCGCCTTAAACCGTACCACTATCGGCCCTGGCCCTAGCTAACTGCACCGGGACGGTGCTTCTGCCGCCGGCGGGTAATGTCACGAGCGGCGATCCTGTGGTTGGTGCTTGGACGATGACGACGATGAC
Organism: Dermacentor silvarum; assembly: GCF_013339745.2. Lineage (NCBI taxonomy): Eukaryota > Metazoa > Arthropoda > Arachnida > Ixodida > Ixodidae > Dermacentor > Dermacentor silvarum. The sequence continues at coordinate 111,593,037 of NC_051163.1, forward strand.
GGCGTAGCTTTCTGGTGTGCACGCGCTCTCCTGAACCATTGCTGTAGCGTTGTGCGCCTTACCTTGTAAATATATCCATTGTATATATAATCTCCCTGTAACAATATCAGACAAATATTTGAACGAAGCCGCTAGAGTATGATGTATCTAAACTACTTGATTGGTTCATTGACAACAAAATGTTCATTAATAAATCGAAGACTAACATGATAAGATTTCACAGTCCATATAAAGTAGTTGAAAATATTTCTCCTGTTTATCTTCACACCATTCGCTGCGATGCATGTCTTCCGGTAACTCAGGTAAAAAAAAAAGCACAAAATACCTGCGTTTACACTTCGATGCCATGCTCTCATTGAACGTCCACATTGAAAAGCTCGCAAAACGTTTACGTACTGTATGCGCTCATTTGTATGCCCTAAAATCCTTATGCGACGCAAAGGTTCGTAAAATGGTTTACAAATCACTTGGTGAATCGATCATACGGTACGGAATAACTAATTACGGCTTCCTTTCTTCTAGTAGACTTAAGATAATTAATCGCATCCTAAAAAAGAAATTGCCTATAGCGTCTCTCATGGCACACTTGGTCATGGGGAGAATGTCTTGTGGATCATGTACCAATCGGACATGTTGTTTGTCAAGCAGCAAGTTCTGTTTGACGCCCTACGTAAGAATTGTTTTTCTACTAAGTTCAGAATTTGAACGTGAAATCTCGCTGTTTACGTCAGATAGAAATGTATGGTGTACCGCTTGTGTGCACCAACTATGGCAAGAGGACTCGTGCTTTCTACGTGCCAGCTAATCTTAATAATTTGAATGATAATGAGATAACAGGTTCATTTAAACAAATTAAATCATTTTTGGTCATGGGTGATGAGTAATGCCCCGATTTGTTAAACTTTTCCTTCATGATTTTATAAGCATGTATGCAATGACGAAGAACATTCAGAAGACCGCTTTATACTATGTACCTTTTTGCATTTGTTACTATATGGATGATGTTTGTGCGAACCAGATTGCGTAGTTGTCTTTGATGTCAATGTCTTTCCTTTTAAGCTATCTTATAGACATAGTAGGTGCATGCCTTTTCAATTACAGTATTCATTTTTTGTTCCAATGTGTTATTTATTTTCTAGGGTTTTTATTAATCTGTCATTGTGTACACAGGTATTTGTAGTACCTGCCGACTGCCAAGCCTCGCACACAAGCAATGTTGCTTATGCGGTTTGGATATGTAACAGTGATGTGAATTGATGTAATAAAGATATATTTATGTTTACAGATTAAAAGTCTAGATTCCACGAGACATTTCAACAGAGTCTAGATGCAGTGCGGGAGTGTCGAGAGAGTTCACGTGTCGATCAGCACGGATACCAGCACGGTTAAAAACGTTTGACGCACGGTCTCAGAAACGCAGAGACGAAGCAGATTCAGTAAATAGTACCAATGGTGTTCCGTTGAGTTTGTTTACAAACACACGAAAACTGACTATGTCTGCTCTTGGGAGCAGCTACGTGACACAGTGACAGTAGGCCCAGCAGTTTCGACAGGCTTGGAGCCAATCGTCTGTTTACTTATGGCGCCCTTTGCCGCTGTGTCCAACCGTTCGTCACCACGTGAACAACGCGATATGAAGGGTCCAAGCAGATATCGTCCCGAAATACGGTACTACGGTACGGTAAAACAAGGAAGCTACATTTTCTTTCTTTCTTCTTTTTTTGCAAAGGCAAAAGGAGCAGATTTGCTCTCGTGATGTCGTGGGGTATGATTGCGGGTTGTGTACGTTGCTGTGGTTGTCGTTATTATTACATCACCTATCATTTTTTTTCCCTTTTGCCAGAAGCGCTATGAACGTGTATTCTTACAATAATATGAATTTAAAAGATAGGTGGGTGCCTTTATTTGAGTGCCGGCCACTCCTCGTTGTGGGCCAAGTATAAGACAGAAAAGAAACAGAAAAAACTGAAAGCACTGTAAAAAAACAACAACAAATGTTGTATAAGGTGATCAAAATGAATTCGAAGCCACTCTACGAGGGCGCCCTTCATAGTTTTCGGGTGCTAAATCCCCCAATTGATTTTTTTATCCAGTTGGCATTCTTAGAGTACTTCAAGCACTTTCGAAGGCCTGTTTATCTGTCTGTCTGTCTATCTGTGTCTGTCTGTAACCGTTTTCCCGCCAACTGAGGTCACGGGTCAGTCCATGGTCTAATGCTTAGAGCATCGGCAGGGGCTGCTGTGACGAAGGAACCGCGTTCGAAACCAATCGTGGGGGCAACTTGGGTCACGGGTATGGGAAATCTAGTATGCGCCGCTCATCAGTTAGCCCGTTTCGAGCCACACCAATTTGTGTTTTTGTGTATGTGCCAGTGCTTATGTGCCACTTTTCAATGAACCTGTTTCACCCCATCTTGTATCACGTGGTATGTGAAACTAGGTATGGGTCACACTTCAATGAACCTCTTTAACACAAAATTGGATTGCTTGGGCAACCGCTCTAAGTTTCAATGCGTCAAGGAGAGTTCTTCGTTGCTCGACGAGCTCTAGGAAGTCTAACGCGTTATGTTTCACGCTGTTTAAAAAGAGACTTTTTTTTTGAAGTAGAACGCCTTTCGTTCAGGTTGTGCACCTGACGGAAAAGAAATTGCAAGCAGTAATTCTAAAGCACGTTGTTTCTGCATTTCAGTCACGCAGAAACAAGACAATTATTACACACATCGATGAAAGGGTCTGGGTTGAAAGGTATGCTTGGATGAGATAAACTTGATTCCCGTGTCCAAGAAGATCGGCCTTAATGTAAAAAGAAATGTGGTGTCTTGAAGGAAGGCCAACGGCCGTGGCCTATTGATACGGGATATGGCGTAAAAACTTATGTGCACGGGATGTGCATAATTCACTTTCCCTTTTCAAGCAGCGCCAAAACGAACGATCGCGTCTGTTTTGGCTTCGGAACTCTGACTTAATCTCAGCCGCATTATTTGCACTGGCAATTGTAGAATTGTTGTCCGATGGCCAATGCTAAAAGGCGTTTAATGCTACAAGGAAGTACGCCTCCTAATCGGAAATGCTGGTGCAAGAACACCGGAAACGAGGCGAGCCAGGTGATCGTTATCGCTGAAGCACCTGGATTTCTTATTTGTGCCTCACTAAACGTGCATGAAGTTTTCTTTGTATTGAATTGCGTCAGATGAACATAATTGGCTTTTTATATTCTTGGACATCTGGCTGTAGAATTCGCTGTTAGCGTGAAAATTTTCAGACTCTGTCTGTGTTAGCCGCGGGTGGCTTTATTTCGTAGTTGCCGTTAAGCATCACAGTTTATTTTATATCAGTTAATTATATGAAGGCATCCCATAGGTGAAATACTTAATTAATCCGTGAGAGCAGTAAATTTGCTCACGGTGGAGATGCAATGAGCAGCAAACATCAAGGAGAAGTTGTTATATTGAAGTTATAATGATTTTTACCATTATTTGTAAGTGGTACATGCTTGTATTTATTTATTTATTTGTTTGTTCGTTTATTCGTTAATTTATTTATTACGTACTGCAGACACTAAGCGGGTTCCAGCAGGATAGACAAAAATAGAAAAAAGACAATATTGACCACGTTGCAGAATGTGAAGACGTAATACATTTTTATAGCCATCCCACTCAGTTATCATTCTTGGAATAAAGAGTGTTTAAGCGTGTAGATTCTTCGGAAGTATGGTGACACAAGGTGCGGCTTAGCGTGTATGGCGTCTCTCGTTGCTATAGAAGGGACTAGTACTTGTATAGGGTTGAAAGCAAGTTTGTTAACCAAGAAAAGGCATAGGAATTGAATTCTTCGAAATTTTTTTTGTATAGAGTGACTCGATAGAGCTGGTTTTTATTAGTTGGGTGGGGTAGCATTGCCAGGAATGCTTAGAGTAAATGAGTATGACAGCTTCTCACTCGATGTGGTCAGTTTTCTGCATATGCAATAAACATTATGCGTCCAGAACGCAATGAGATGCTCCCACATGCTGCAATTATACAACGTTCTGCAACACTAAAAAAAAAAAAAATGTTAAGCTTGATCTTGACATTCTAAAATTTCCTCGTAGCTTGTCGAAAGAATTTTCAGAAAGGAAATCGTCTGCTCGTCTTTCTTGTGACTAATCTGAATCGGGGACACAGGGGCGTTCAGCTGACTTCAAATTTATTCCGAAAAAAACGGGATATTGAGACAAACGTAGCAAGGCAGAGACACAAGGCAGAGAAAACGACAATTTGTAATGGCTGTAACGGCGAAACAAAACGTTATGTCAACACATTATGTATCTGCCGTGCTCGTTTAAGTTTGTTATATTTAGTTACCGTGACGAAGAGAAATCCACTTGTCGAAACGTTGGCTCGAGCAACATACCTCGTTCGACTACTGTAGTTGGGTGACGTAGTTGAGTAGTTATGTATAAATTGTTACGGTGTAGCTCAGTTGGTTCGTCTCGATCGGCTGCAAAACTGTAGATGTTTGTTCGTATTTTCGAACTCTTTTGTGTGCCTTTCTTTCATTAATGTGCGGAGATTGAATGTATGTTTGGGCTCCTATACAATATTTGGTGTTTTACAGTGATTTCACATTTTTGTTTTTTTTTTTGCTTGGACAGCGACGAGGAGTTGCCGGCACCCGACTAAAGGCACTCACTTATCTTTTAAATACATATTATTAAAAGGAGACACGTTCATAGCGCTTCTGGCAATAGGAAAAAAATTATACGTCGTGTAATAATAACGACAACCACAGCAACGAACACAACCCGCAATCATACCCCACGATAATGTTCGGCTTCGACATCACGAGAGCAAATCTGTTCCTTTGCCTTCGCCAAAAAGAAAGAAAAAGAAAAGAAAGTGTAGCTTCCTTGTTTTGAAGCAAAACGAAAGATACCCCCGTTAGCTCACGTAGTACCATATTTCGGGACCATATCTGCTTGGACCCTTCATATCGCGTTGTTCACGTGGTGACGAATGGTTGGACACAGCGGCAAAGAGCGCCATAAGTAAACAGACGATTGGCTCCAAGCGTCTCGAAAAAGCTGGGCCTACTGTCACTGTGTCACGTAGCTGCTCCCAAGAGCAGACATAGTCAGTTTTCGTGTGTTTGTAAACAAACTCAACGGAACACCATTGGTACTATTTACTGAATCTGTTTTGGCTCTGCGTTTCTGAGACCGTGCGTCAAACGTTTTTAACCATGCTGGTATCCGTGCTGATCAACACGCGAGCTCTCTTGACACTCCCGTACTGCATCTAGACCCTCTTGAAATGCCTCGTGGAATCTAGACATGCACGAATAATTATTCGTATTCCAAAGGCCAAGCTTTCATCCTCCTTTCTTACTTTTTAAGTGGTTACAGCGCCATTATACAGCTGGTAAACAGATGTTTATGTATTTATTTATTTGAAATACCTTACAGGCCTGTAGGGGATTGTGCAAGGGGGGGGGGGGGGGGGTCAAAAATTCCAGCAGTGCATACACAACCAGATAAAAAGGAAAATAAAGAACAATACATGGTAAATAAAATTTGAGCACATTATTGCAGTACAAAAGAGAAGACCAAGCAATGCGGAAATAGCAAGAAGAAATACGTGACACAGGTCAAAGAACACGATAAAATAAAAAGCATATGGCGCATGGATAAGTGCGCAATTCATCAAAGCGTGATATAGCAGAAATGCGTAAGAGGAAATCAGAAGCACATGAACAAAAAAATACCATCAAAATATGGACTTAGACATGCTAAACGACAGCTTCGGTGAAATGTGCAATGGTTTGGTGATGGAATGTATCAGGATTAGAGAGAGAAGTGATGCTGTCTGGCAGATTATTTCATGATCTGATGGCTTGTGGAAGTGCTGATGAATTGAAAGCCAAAGTGTCACCATAGATCCGTGTAAAACTGAAACGATTGTGCAATCTTTTGGACGTGCAGGATGGAACAACGAGCTGAAATGAACATGATCTATTGGAGTCCACAGACGACCACAAAAGTTTACGGACCAAGAGATCTGAGAAAAAGCTGAATATCTACGCCACCTCAGAACACGGCTTGGTATTCCCATATCCAGCCTCTAACGGTATATGCGAACAACACTGTGATGTATGCTTGTACTGGCTACCTTTAAAGGCTGCTCTGATATTCAGCATTTTCCAAGATTCCATGTTCCGCAAACGTTTGTGGTTGACTGTACATACTTGTGAAATAATGTTCGTAGAGCGATGTCACAGCATCTGCCTAAAGATTGGAGAGAAAGATCAGTTTTAATTTAAGTGAGCTTGAATAGTAGTTATAGTTTCTAGAGAAGAATCGTCTGCCCTATTTTCGATGGATTATATTGTGCTGACCATGTTGTGGTAGGGAGATCAAATGGAGGAAGCAAACTCAAGTTATGGGTGAAGGTTGGCGAGTTTGCGAATATTAGCAGGAGAATTTCTGAGGTGACGTCGTAGGTACCCTAAAGACTTAGAGGCAACGGTGCATAAGGATGTGATATGAAAAGACCATGAAAGATCTGGTGAAGGGTTAACACCGAGGTATTTGTAATGGGAGACGTGAGGCAGTAAGTTGCTTTGAATATGGTTTGTATTAGTTAGAATTCTTACGTGTGCGGCTGAATGAGATGACTTTACATTTCGATATGTTAAGAGTCATTAAGCATGTGTTGCGCCAATCGTTATTAAGATAAAGATCTGATTGAAGTGCCAGGTGGCCATTAGCATATTTAATGGGGCGGTAGATAATACAATCATCTGTGAAAATTCGCATACAGGAAGAACTGTTATTAGGTAAACAATTTATATAAATAAATAATAATGGATCGAGTACGCGGCCCTGCGGCACACCGGAGGTAACTGGGGAAAGATTAGAGGACAGATTATTAACATGTATGAAATATTGGCGATGCGAAAGAAAGAAGCCGTGATAAGGTTAACGAGTGATGATAATATTGAACTCATGTGGCAGTGAGCTACGCGGTCGAAGACTTTATAGCGCAGTCAAGAAATACACAAACACTTTGCATGTTATCGCTCATGTTAAAATGGAAGTCAGTGGTTAGTTGGAATAACTGTGCTTCGCGGGAATGACTCTTGCTAAACCCATGTTGACTAGCGCAAAAAAAGTTATTGTGCTCAAGATGACTTAAAACATGAGATGAAATTAATGTTCCAGCATTTTGCAGCAGATGCACGTAAGAGATTAGGACGGTAAGTTCCAGCTGTGGTTTTGTTTCAAGTTTTAAATATTGGTATTAGTTTAGCTATCCACCAGCCAGAGGGAAGCATTCTAGTAGTTAAGAATTGCTGAAAAATGTGAAATAAAAGTTTACTAGTCACTGAAAGGTATTTTTTAATATTTTAGAATTAGTTCCATCAATACTAGCTGAAGTAGATACATTAGGGTTATTTATGAGCTACATGATGCCTTCTTCAGTTATTTGAGTGGGTGCCAGTGTAGTGGTAATTAAAATCAGGAACTTCAGGACGATTAGAGTGATCTTCGGAAGTGAACAAAGATGAGAAGAAGGTGTTGAAAATTGAGGGGAACTCATTGTCTGGGATGGGGAGGTTGTTACTTCGTAGGGAAATGGAAATAGCGTCACCATAAGAGCACATTTGCTTCCAAACGTTTTTGGATTAGTTTTCATAAGTGATGGAAGATAATGTGCAAAACATTTATTTTTCGTGGCGGATAAGGCAGAGCGATATGTTTTTAGACAGACATCGTATCTATCCCCAAGCATAACGGGTACCTGCACGCTTAGCACTCCGGTATAACCGCTTTTCTTTGTTCTTAGTTGCTGTCTTAAGCCTCCTAGTGAACCAAGGGTTAGATTTATATTAAGTTATCGCGATCAGAGGGACATACTGGCTGACCAAAGATGAAATCCTATCTCGAATGTCCAGTTTCTCAATGCCTGAGCTGGAGATGAAGGTAAAA
>NC_051163.1:111601101-111668601 GCF_013339745.2 Dermacentor silvarum
TTGTGCGTCAGACAAGTGAAAGCAATAGTTTCCGTTTAGTATCGCTTCAGTTGACCGGACATGCATGCATTTGCTAACGGCATTACATGCGTTTACGTATGCCTGTAAGTAATCCACCTAACCAATGTCAATAAGTCTATTTCTTTTTTTAACCCGAGGACTCCGCGCGAACTTTGTACTTCATTGTGTTTATAAATGAAGTATTCAATATTCGGAGGACAATTTTCTCGAATATTCCTATTCAATTCAATTTTAAAAATTTCGCCACCCGGTCAGGTAGCGAAAATTTCGCTACCAAATAACAAAAAAGTGCCCTTTCTTGCATATTTTGCGAGTGAATATCTCGAACATGCTATCATCCGCAGAATTTTTATGAGTGTATATTCTTTGCGAACTCACCTGCTACAATTCATAAATTGCAGTGCTGTGCCGTAAAGTATTCAGTCAAAAAATTGGCGGACCTCACCCAGATGGGTGAGTCGGGGATAAGCTAAGCTTTTCCTAATGCTTACTTAATACTTCTTTACTTACCCTCCATCTTCCCTTCTACTTAGCTCACGCTCCACGTTCAATGCACGCTTTGGTCCCAATTTGTGGATTTGGTTCTCCACACTCGGCTGCTTTTGTCGGCGACCGTTCCTCACGTCTCTGCAGATGACTTCTTCAATTTCTTGTTGCCAACTTCTTGCCTAGTGTTCGGCTCACTTATTCGGGCAGCATCCAATTGGCACATACCTACTCTAGGAGATTGGTCGAGAATTTTCACCTACCCAGTACCACAGGCCCAGTTGCACATACTGAGTGACCCAAGTTGCCTATTCAGGCACATATACCTATCGGCACACGACCAGTGGCTCAAGTTGTATAACTGGCAAGACGGCAGAAGACAGCGACAAGAAACCGCAGTGGAGGGAAGAGGCAAAGAAAGGTTCGCTTCATAAGAGCAACCTGCGGTATATGTATGGCGGGGCTTGAAAGCTCCGAAGAAACAGCTTGCGCCTCCTCGTGTACTCTTGGTAAGGAAAACCACGCGTTTAAATGCCAGCGAAGGGTCACCTACCTACTCGCCAAACCCGCTCCTGTTCTTACGTGCCAGATGCGAGGCTCGTCCACCTCCCAAAGGGCTCGCCGTTTGTTACGCAAAAAAACCGGCCCGAGGGAGGCTTTCGGCGCTTGCTCAATGTCGTTTGTACTCGATTCCAAGGCGCGCGCGCGAGCGATGGTGCAATTACCTTAGGCGCAACACGTCGCCTGCACAACTCTGTCGTGCGCGAAAGCTTACCGGGATTGAAGAAGTGCCGCAACCGTTATCGTGCCATTACCGAGCGGCTCACGCTCTACGCGCGCACTTCATGAATGCCGGGCGCGTCCGAAATCCATTTCTTCTGTTCAAGGTTGAATGCGGCCCCGTTCGCGACCTACCACTCCTCTTTTTGTTTCTCAATATGATAGACACGAGACGTGGCTGTGGTTACAGCACCTGTACAACGAAAAACAGCTAGTGCGCCGCTAACATTGCGCAGGTCACTCCGAAAGCCCAGCTAATTTTCAGCCTGTCAGAAGAAGTGTATGGACCTGTTCGTTGCATGATCACTTAAGTGTTTCAAAAAATATTTAAAAATGAGAGAATAAAGCGGCGTCACAGTGCCACTGGCCTGCGTTTCATCGTTTCTCCCTCTTTTTTTCTTTTTCACCGGTGGCGCGTTGCCATGCAATAGAAATATATCCATGCACGGGAAGCGAGGTGGTCGAGTGGCTGAGTTGTTGAAAGTAAATTGCCGAAGATTAAACGAAAAATAAAAACGCTACACAGCAACAACTCAGCGGTTTCCTTCCTTTGTCCTTGTTTCTTTTACGCTGTTTGCATCTTGTCAGAATGCACGGAAAGAAAATTGGCGCGAAGAGTAGCGGACTGGCACCTTATTACCGCAACGCTGTGTTTGGAGCGTATACTATAAAAGTGGCATGGGGTATTCACCGTAGACACTCATTTCTCACGCATTTTTCTCATTGGTCGTGCAACCACTGTTCAAGCTGAGGGCGCGAGCCATTTCCAACCTTTGTGACAGCGAGCGAAGTGAATGCACCCTCATCAATCTTTTTTCTTTCTTTTTTTCCTCAAGTTGTAGAGATAATCAAACGCAACAGCCTCCGAAGGACACCTTACCTTGAGCTTGCTGAACGTTGACTCGTATTTGGCCATTCAAAAAGAAAAACAAAAGGAAACAAATAAATACAGAGGTAAAGGGTTGGAGCTGAGGGGGAAGGGAAGGGAGGGGCAAGGGGAGAGGGGCGCCAGTGTGTGCTTCATTATATTGTATGGACAAGTACGGGCTAACGCTATACAGATGATCGAATAGCGTGGCCACGCTGCGTTTACGCCATATCCCTCATTTGTTCGAGTGATTTTTTCTTCAGTGTCCGGTCTGGGCAGCTGCACTCGTGTTCACTACACGAGGCAGGAGGCGAGGAGACCCCTAACTGTCAGAAAGCTAGGCGCTGAGAGCGAATCCACTTGACACTAACTACCATTATGTGCCGTCTTTGTGTTTCAGGGTGTTTTATGCGTCACTTTTTCCAAGAATACGAGACTTGACAATTTTCACCTATTTATGTGACTTACATTTGCATTTCAGATTAAGTGTGACTTACTGAATGCGAGCATTTCTTTGCCTAGTCGGAGCCAAAGTCAAACGCGAGGCCATCAAATGTCATTGTGTTTGTCGCCGATTTTGTCATTGTGCATCCCCATGCGCCCGCTCGCTGGCCGCTATCGGTTCGGCTCATTCCTTATTCCACTAGTCGGTGCGGGTGCGCGCGGCACAAATGGACGTGGCTCGGTTGCGCTAGCAGCGCTATGTGGCACGTAGGCCTGTACTTGCAGGTACAAGAATGGGCCCTCGAAAGTATCAAGCGGAAGATGAACGTAAGCGCACAAAGGCTCTGCAGAGACTGCCGAGGTGTGCGATGCGTACCGAAGGTAGTGAAGCAGCAGGTGAAGCGACAGGCCTGACGAGACACGCCCGGTCGGAAAAACAGCGGCACGCCAAGCGAACGGACGCTGAACAGGCCTCCGAGGCTCAAGCGGCGCCGATTGGAGAACCGCTACTTGCGGGACGCAGCCGCGTACTTTCAAAAGCACTTTGTCGACGACGAATTTGGTGCGGCATGTAGCATGTGCGACTGTTTCTGGTTCCCATCGTACGTCGGCAGGGTGTCGCGGCCCGCGCACTTGGCGGTCCTCGAGCAAGCGTTCCCCTGGGAGGACGTGAGTTCGTTCCCGCTTTGCACCACGTGCAGGGGAGAAATGATTATCACCGAGGAGAGAGAGAGAGAGAGAGAAACATTTATTTAGACCATCCAGTTGATCTTCAGGACGAGTGGGTGGTGTCCTCATTCCAGGACTCCACTGGATACATACATACATACATCATACATACATGGCATACAAAATACATGGCTGCTCGACATGCACACAGCTTCTTGCACACATACACACAACATACATACAGGGTATCATACATACCATACATACACCGCTACATACATGACGTGTTAGGCATACTACATACATACAACATACATACAGGTTTACACCCGAGGAGGGTTTCTGCCATACACTTTACATAGGGGCGATAGCATACATAGGGCGTGGGTCTGTCCTTCACATACATACGATGTAGCATGTAGCATACACCTGTACATACATACATACATACACTTACATACGGGCCCGGTTTACTTTGCGGCGTTCGGTGCGGGCGGACGGATGGACGGACAGACAGACAGACATCTCTTTATTATGTGCTCAAGAACACCACCAGGGTTACATATACTGTGCACAGTAGAAATGGTACAATCACATGTCACCTACGAGTCAATAAACACAGAGATCCAGACAAAGGGATTATACTTTAAAAAGTGTGTGTATTGTAAACGTTAGGCATTTAGGAGATCTCTGAGACATCTAAAGAGCTCCGCGCTTCGCGAAAAGACATCAATGTAAGCGAAAGCTAGGGTATCACACAGCATTTCTACTCGCTGCAAAGGCGAACCTTTCATTTGCTTGTGGTGAGCAAACTTTAAACACACTCAAACTGTAAGCTTGAGTGTGTTGTTATGCAATTTTTTTACACCTGTGCCTTCTAATTAGAGGTATTTTTGTGTTAAGAGGAGAAACGTCAACTAAGCATGAAACAGTACAAATTGTAAGTGTGTCAATAGTAGTTCCTTTGCTGTGCAATGCACAATATAATTAAATGAAACTACTTATTCTTAAAGTAGGTCCGTAATGTCTCAGTGGAAGACATTTCCTTCAACTCGTTGCTTTGTTCAGGGCACGTTGTACACTTGGGCTGCTCCCGACGTGATTTTCATTCATAATTATTCATTCACAAAAGAACACAGTGTAGCGAGGTACACTTATTTTCTAATACACTGTATTGCAACAGAAATTCGGTTGACTAATTTACTGTGAAGAGAAACCGCGAGCCCCAGACATTTGAACGCGTTTAGAGAATGACACATTACCTTGACAAGAACCGGCCGATATATACTCATGGAAAGCATCGAGGTGAATCCTGTGCCACTTCATGAAGCCCTGCAAACATCGAGACTACGCTAAAGGACTCCCCGCAAGCCTGCAGCTAGCATTCATTAAGAGATGCGTGTAATGTTTGTAGAATAGACATGTAGAGACTTAAGACACACGCAGTTCGCAGCGCCATCTATTTGCAAGTACGACAAGCGAAACACGCTCGCATAGCAAGCCCGCAGTGAGGGGCTGTTGACTGAGTACCACGCGATGATTGATCAATCCTACATAAAGGGTATGCGCCACTCGGAGGAATACGAATGAATGAATGAATTATTTATTTATTTAATGAATGAATGCAGCGTTTATTAATAAAAAACTTCCTCTGTAGCCTAGAATTGCTGGGTATGGGAACAGAGGAGAGGGGAGATACAAGAAGAGAATCGGCGGCTGATCAAAAAGAAATTGAATAACGACGCTTTTATTACGGCCACGGTGTATCAGGGCACTACAATTGGCTGCGCATAGCTCGGAGAAGTAGTGCGGTGCTCGAGATGAGCCCGATAGGAAGCAGTCTTCGACATTGGACAGTGCAAGTGCTATACGTATAATATACGTCTGTTCGCGTGCGCAAAGCGGCTGTGTCGTATGGTAATTAGAATATTAGGCTTGCAAACGCGGAATTGTTTGCACACACACACACACAGGCACAGAGTGAGTGAGAGAGAGATAGAGATCTGAACACCTTACATAACTTAACTACTCTATTTTTACAAGACAATAGGCATGGGCAAAAAGACCGGAACAATGTATGTCTCGACTGTTGTGCACATATCTATCTTTTTTTTTCTTTGGGATGAGAGATAAGTGCATCTGCCCACCTTACGGCTTCCTTTTGTGCATTTTCACCGAGCACTTCTTCTTGGTCCGAACGGGTGTACTCCTCTATATAAAAGAAGGACGCGAATAATCGTTAAAAAAGACCGCTTGCAACATTCGCGCCAAGTTCAAGCCTGCGCCTCGGTAATTGCTTTCGAAACACCCCGCCGCCGCTGCCTTCACGTTTTCGCCCTTTGTGCAGCATCCCGCTGCTCTTCGACCTTGTCTGCACCCACCTCCCTTCGCAGAGATTCAAAGCACAACTGGCCACGTGGCGGTGAAGCCCGATTTGGCAGCGCTTCAAGTTACGCCTGCATCGCACCTCTCGTCCTCCTCTGTTGCTCTCTCTCTCTCTCTCTCTCTCTCGCTCTTTCGCCACCTTACTCCTCGCTCAAATCAACGCGCTCTCCACTCGTGTTAACCTTTGCCGACGGGGCCGGAAACGATCGCATCGAATTCGACTACCCGGCATGAGCAGTGCACGACCTTATTCTCCTCGCATTACAGTGTGCTCCCGTGCACAAAGACACTTATCTTCTGCTGAGATCTGACGGTACGCCTCCGCTGTCTGAAGGGCGATCATATGTACGCGTGGTATGCCCGTGAATAACGCCGTTTCACCTTCGTACGGCTGTTGGAACTTCGCGGTCCGTCGGCAGCGAGGAACTCGTCATATCAGTTATCGGATTGTTGTATTGAGACATTACGGACCCGAGGGTTTTAGAGGGAGAGATAAAGGACATAACCGTGTGGGAATTGCAAGCTTGGGCGAGTTTCTGCTAGAAGCGTATTGCGTAATCATCACTGCAGAACTGATATCGAGCCTCGACAAGTAACACAAGGGATGAGGGAAAGTGGCATTCTTCGTGTTAAAAAGAAAGAAAGAAAGAAAACCACCGACATTGAACACTTCAGAGCTTGTTCAAAGCTGCAGACAAACAAAGCGGGATCCATCTTAGTAAACGTTCGTTCCGCCTTTTCAAGGAACTGCCCAACCTTGGATTTACTCTAGTCTCAATGGCTTGCTTCGCATGTAAGGCAGCGCCCTGGGAAACACATCGGTTCACTGTGTGCGAAGTTGTATAACCGAGCTGCCATGGAAGCTTGCTTTAGGGTCAACTGTTAAGTCAATGCCTGGGTTCAAGAGGAAGAGCGGTACTCCCAGGCCAGTGCTGACATATTTTGCTCGTGTGCATAATAACCCCAGCTACAGGGCTCGCTATCGTATTTGGACTGATGCCTCTGTTACACCTACATCACTCTACAGTATTATCAACTGTGCATTGTACGACACTTGTTCATAGAAATGTTAGCTCCCAGGCGCCGTTTATACCCTACATTGCTTCTTAGGCCAACAGAGAACACAAACACATTTATCTATAAACGAATTGTCACATATACATGCATGATGTTGAATATGTATAAAAATTGAAAGTTATGTGCATTGGGTTATGTAAAGAGGCAAGTTGCATAATAATGCCGTAGCGGCATGACGTGGTATGTCTTCAAAAAATCACCCGGGCACGCACACTAAAACAAATACGAATAAATAGTACATGCTATACTATACGAACATTCAGTCAATGTATCGTTAATATTTTGGCTACGATAACAAGGTCGGTTGAAAGACAAGCTGCAGATGTCCATCAGCCGCCTGCAGGCAACGGAATGTCCCCTGCCGAAGAATCAAATGACATCAAATGTCGTGGAACACAGTCAAAAATTCACAATGTGCTTGACAGAGGACTGTGCCCTATAAACATGGCAAGGGGGGCATACGAGCACATATTGTCTTAAATGCGTGTATGGTAACGTAAGTACATGATACATTGGGTGTTCAAAATTAAGCTTTACCGAATTTTAAATATCGCCTGTGGCAGGTAGCATAATTCTGATAGTTGAGCTCGGTTATTCGAAGAGGCGGACATTAGTGGCATGAGAAATCCAAACACATATTCAAATAACGAACTAAAATTGACTAATAAACTTCTTAGTTTATTACTTTACAACACCTATTGCAATTTATGAATTGTAGCCGGTGAGTTTACAAGACGCGTACACTTGAAATTAATTTCCAGGATGACACCAGTTTCGAGATATCATTTCCCAAAGCGTGGGACGAAATACATAGGCGTTCCAGTTACTTTTGTGCTTCAATGTATAAAACAGCATTTTGGTAAAAAAGTAAGTGGAACAACAGTCCATCTTTACGGCGAGCTTGATGGCGCATATCTCCAAACTCGTGCCATTCTGGAAATTCATTCCGTGTAGAATATGCCTGACAAGCTCACCGGCTACAATTCGTAAATTGCAATGTGCGTCGTAAAGTAATTAACTAGAAAGTTAATTAGTAATTTTTTAATTATTTGAATATGTGTTTCGATTTTTCGGCCCACTAATGTCCGCCTCATCGAATAACCCAGCTCAATGATAAGAATTATGCTACCTACCGCAGGCGATATTTTAAAAATTGCGTAACACTTAAAAATGAACACCCCTTATACAGAATACACACATAATGTGCAGTGCTCGGCTATCGAAACGCGATCTCAGGCAGCACGGCAGCCGCCGCTTGTTGCGCCATTGGTGATCGCTGGGCAATCGCTGAGGGGGCCGAATGCAGTTACGATGCATGAAAAAGCTTCTCGCTTTCATATGACACAAAAGTGAATCATCTCAGTGTCATCAGCGCCCACCGGTGGCGCCAGAAAGTTCCGACCACCATGTTGTCCGAGATCGCGTTTCAATCGCCGAGCACTGTACATATGTCTATATTGACACGTGTACTTATTTATCCTTTTCTCGAGCGCTACATTTCATCCGCAAACATTTAAAGTTATCTCTCAGCGCAAGACGCGCCTGCATGACTGGAACTTACTCGAATGTTACCGTGGGTTTTATCTATTGTGTATGTCCTGGTTGAACCTTGTGCAATCAGATTGCATGCGCGATACGTATTGTGTAGTAGTTTCTGGAAGGCACTCGGGCAGCAGAGATTACTCTGGAACGCTCGACGGGTAATGCATAAAAGCCGACGCGCTTGACCCGCAGATCAGATTTCGACGATCGCCGATGGAGTTCGCCGCTATCGTTGTGCTTTGAGTGTGACTTGCTTTTGTGGGCACAAGTTCGCGCAATAAAAAGTTAGTTTCATCATTCACAGTTTCGCTGCTGGGTTCTTCGGGGTCACTACTACGTGACAATATACAGGGTGTCTCAACGGACACTTTCAAAGATTCTTAAAGGTTGCCTGTGGCAGATAGCACAATTCTAGTTCATGAGCTGTTCTACTCGAAGAGGCGGATATTACTTGCACAAGAAATTGAAATGCATAATCGAATAAGTAACGAAAATTCAATAATTAAAGTTTTGAACTAATTACCTGATGACCCATATTGCAATTTACAAATTTTAGCCGTGGAGTTCGCAAGGCGGATCCACTTGGAACGAATTCTCGGGATGACACCAGTTTCGATATATTAATTCCCAAACGTTGCAGAGAAATGCATTGGCATTCCAGATAGTTGCTTAACAAAACCTCGCTTTATGCATTGAAGTACAAAATTAAATGAAACGCCAATGCATTTCTCCGCAAAGTTTGGGAATTCATATCTCGAAACTGCAGGGTGTCATTCCGAGAATTATTTCCAAGTGGATCCGCCTTGCGAACTCCACAACTACAATTAGTAAATTGCAATATGGGCCATCAGGTAATTAGTTAAAAACCTAATTAGTGATTTTTTGTTGATTAGTCGATTATGCATGTCAATTTTTTTCTGCAAGTAATGTCCGCCTCTTCGAGTATACCAGCTCATTAACTATAATTGGGCTATCTGCCACAGTCAATAAATTTTGAAAGTGTTCGCTGAAACACCCTGTATAAAATGTCGAACACATTCAAGTATATGGCTATTGGATGAAGAAAAAGACCATATCACAGCAAAAATATTAAATCAAAATTACGATACCATACCAATACTATACATATCATACCACTACTGCCAATAACGTACCAATAATATACCAATACCAAAACTACCAATACCATAACAAATACCATAGCAACTTACAAGTTGCTATGGTATTGTCGTTCTTTCGTGCAATTTCATTTTTATTTATGTATAATTTGTATATTTAATTAAAATAAGGAACTAATTTCCCCTATGCTTTACTTGTCATTGTCTGTTGGCCTTGAATGGTTGTGCCTTACAAAAACAGGACCCCTTGGATCTATTCCTCGGGTTCATTATATATTGCCACGGGGATATGAGTAGCAACAGGGATAGGAAAATTATATTTACACGATATATACAAAGAGAGACGGCTGCAGGCAAGATGGCAGAACAACAACACGAGCGCTGCTCCGATCGTCGTCTTCACCGCCTTTTTGGCGCATTCTTCCATGCTCGGCATAGCGCATAACATAGAACCCCCGCCGTCGAGAGCGCCGCCTCGGCGCTTAAGGAGCAGTAGGATCTTGTGCGGCAACATAAGGCTTAAGGCGGGAGACGTGCACGATATCAGTGGCGGACGCGGCAGATGAGCGACTGTCCAATGGAGTGATCTCGTACGTGACGTCTGTGACCTGGCGTAGGACCTTGTAAGGCCCGGAGTATCGGGAAAGAAGCTTTGAAGACAAGCCAACGTGGCGGCAAGGCGTCCAGAGGAGGACCAAAGAGCCCGGAGAATAATTAACGACTCTGTGATGGCTATCGTAGCGGGCCTTCTGGGACAGCTGGGAGGCAGAAAGACGATCCCTGGCAATCTGGCGAGCCGTTGCAGCCCGAGAAGCTGCATCGCGGGCGTAGTCGGTAACAGGGCGCACAGGTGATGGTAAAAGCGTCTCGAAGGGCAATGTGGGATGGCGGCCAAACAAGAGGTAAAATGGGGAAAAGCCAGCGGTGTCATGGCGTGACGAGTTGTAGGCGAATGTCACATAAGGCAAGGTGCTGTCCCAATCACGGTGGTCTGAGGAAACGTACATGGAGAGCATTGTGGTCAGCGTGCGGTTGAGGCGCTCAGTAAGCCCATTGGTTTGCGGGTGGTAGGCAGTGGTTAGCTTGTGACGGATGGAACACGAACGAAGAATGTCGTCGACGACTTTGGACAGAAAGGAGCGACCACGGTCGGTCAGCAGCTGTCGAGGAGCGCCGTGGTGAAGAATAACGTCGTAAAGTAGGAATTCCGCAACGTCAGTGGCACAGCTTGTCGGTAGTGCCCGCGTGATAGCGTATCGTGTCGCGTAGTCCGTAGCGACGGCAATCCACTTGTTCCCAGTCAGAGATGTTGGGAATGGCCCGATGAGATCAAGGCCGACGCGGTAGAACGGGACACCGGGAATGTCGATGGGCTGAAGAGGACCGGCTGGCGACAAGGATGGATGCTTGTGACGCTGACAAGACTCGCAAGAAGCAACGTATCGGCGCACAGAGCGGTGGAGGCCTGGCCAGAAGAACCGACGCCGAACGCGATCGTACGTGCGAGTTGCTCCGAGATGTCCAGCTGTTGGGGCATCATGAAGCTGTTCGAGGACAGTGGAACGGAGTGTTGCGGGTACAACTAGTAGAAGCTCTGGGCCATCGGAGCTGGTGTTGCGTCTGTATAAGATGCCGTCACGAAGGACGAATAATTGTAGGGACGGGGCACAGTCATAAAAGTGTAGACGGTGGATAATTGACCGCAAATTGGCATCGCTAAGCTGTTCGCTGCGTATGTCGGATAAAGCGGATATCGCGAAGACACAGGCGTCCGAATCGTGCGCTGACAAGTCGGGAGGGTCCACTGGATGACGGGATAGGCAGTCCGCATCCTGGTGCAGTCTGCCAGACTTGTAAGTGACGGCAAAGCTGTATTCTTGCAGTTTCAGTGCCCAGCGACCAAGTCGTCCAGTCGGATCCTTGAGGGAAGACAACCAGCAAAGCGCATGGTGGTCGGTGATGACCGAAAAGGTGAGGCCAAACAAGTATGGTCGAAACTTGCCGACAGCCCAAACTAGTGCAAGGCACTCGCGTTCAGTGATGGAAAATTTGCACTCTGAAGAGGAAAGAAGGCGACTGGCATAGGCGATGACGCGATCGCGACCTTGTTGCTGCTGGGCGAGAACAGCGCCGATGCCATGTCCACAGGCGTCGGTGCGAAGTTCAGTGGGGGCTGACAGGTCAAAATGGGCCAAGATGGGTGGTGACGTAAGTAACGTCGTGAGCGTGTGAAACGCAGTGGCCTGTTCAGGACCCCAAGAAAATGGAGTTTCCTTCTTCAAGAGTTCCGTGAGTGGGCGGGCAACGTCGGCGAAGTTCTTGACAAAACGTCGAAAATAGGAGCACAAGCCTACAAAGCTCCGGACGTCTTTAGTGGAACGTGGTATAGGGAAGTCTTTCACAACACGAATTTTTTCTGGGTCAGGTTGCACGCCTTCAGCACTCACAAGGTGGCCAAGCACAGTGATTTCGCGGCGGCCAAAACGGCATTTGGAAGAGTTCAGCTGAAGGCCTGCTCGCCTGAAAACTTCAAGAACTGCCGACAATCGGCTAAGGTGACTGTCAAATGTCGGTGAGAACACGATGACATCGTCAAGGTAACACAGGCAAGTTGACCATTTGTATCCACGGAGGAGGGAGTCCATCATCCTTTCAAAAGTGGCTGGGGCATTACACAGTCCAAAGGGCATTACCTTAAACTGGTAAAGTCCATCAGGCGTAACAAATGCTGTTTTTTCACGGTCTTGATCATCGACGGAGATCTGCCAGTAGCCTAAACTCAGGTCGATAGAAGAGAAGTATGCAGAGCCGTGTAGACAGTCGAGAGCGTCATCGATCCGCGGCAAAGGGTAGACGTCCTTGCGCGTTACCTTGTTTAGGTGCCGGTAGTCGACGCAGAAGCGCCAGCTGCCATCTTTCTTCTTCACCAGGACGACTGGTGATGCCCATGGACTACATGAAGGCTCAATGACGTCCTTGATGAGCATCTTGTCGACTTCACGCTGTATCACTTCTCGCTCGGCATGGGACACGCGATAGGGACGTCGTCTGATTGGGCTGGCGTCCCCAGTATTGATCTTGTGAGTGACCACAGATGTCTGCCCCAAAGGACGGTCATTGAAGTCAAAGATGTCGCGGTAGGACTTCAATACGCGCCGCATATCGGTGGTCTGTGCAGGAAGGAGGTCAGACGCAATCATCTTGTCAATATTACCGTCGTCGAGATTGTGCGAGAAAGAGGAAGGGGCAGAGGATAAAGAAGCGTCGGTGACGAATGCAGAAACGGCACACTCATCGATAGAAGCAATGTGGCCTAGAGTCATGCCGCTTGGGATGAGTTGCGTGCACCAGCTAAAGTTCAGTATGGGTAGAGACGTGTTATTATCTGCAACTCTGATAAGGGTGTGAGGAAGAGCGACGTTTTTGGCGAATAAGACGTCAACGATCGGGGTCAAAATATAATCGCCATCGGGAATGGGCGAACAAGACCGCAAGTTCACATACATAACGGCTTGAGGAGGTAGCCGAACGTAATCCACTGAGCACAAGCGCGGCTGGCGTGTAGTAGGAGCGTCATGGTAGCACGGTAGGTCTAGCTGAAGCAAGCCGGTTCCACAGTCAATAAGGGCAGAATGGGCAGATCGAAAATCCATACCGAGAATGAGGTCAAGGGAGCATTTCTCGAGCATGGCAAGGAGTACGCTTGTGGATCGGTCGGCAACACTTATTCGCGCGGAGCACATCCCTAGCACGGGAAACGTTCCGCCATCGGCGACACGAATGAGCGGTACTGTGGGTGGTGTTAGGACCTTCTTAAGGCGGCGACGAAGCTCCGAATTCATCACTGATATCTGAGCCCCAGTGTCCACTAGAGCGACAACATGTGCCTCATCCAGTTTAACGTCTATCAGGTTTCGTCTGGTCTGCAGTGTGGTCAGAGGATTTGGCAGGCGGGTCGTCGATGCAGCATCACCTCTGGGAGCTGTATCGTCTAGTTTTCCCGAGGGAGTCGTGCAATCGGCGACGTAGGGCGGCGGAATTGGGGCGAGCGAGACGATTGGCGACGCGACAACGGCGAACGGGACTGGTGACCACGTGGGGACGGCGAACGACGATACGGCATGGGGGGAGCGTCTTCAGCGGTGGTTTGGGGATGCTCGTGGTAGGGCTGAAATCGGCCATGATCCATGTCGGGGTGACGATTGTTACGGTTGTTTCCATAGGGAGCCTGATACCAATACCACCGGCTGTTACAATGGCGGGCCACGTGTCCAATACGACGGCAGTTAAAGCAAATTGGACGGTCATCAGCAGTCCTCCACTCGGCTGGGTTGCGAGTACGGAAAGGCGGCCTTTGACCTTGGGCGTGCGAAAGTGAGGGACGGCGGTCGATCGGCTGCGAAGGAGCTGCGGCGCACACAGAGTCCAGGCCAGCATTGGAGAGCTCCCGATGAACGATAGCTTGGACTAGTGGCACCATCTGGGAACTATGATCACAAGTACGGCCGCACGTAGAAGCAGGAGACGCAGCATCAAGTTCACGTCGGATGATCTTCACGTGTTCCACGGTGAGCGGCGCCGACGGCTCAGGTACGTCTTCGCAGGACCACGTTGCTGCCGTGTTCGGAAGTCGAGCGAAGTTATTGGCAATGCGTCGACTTTTGGCGGCCTCAAAGCGCTTGCACTCTTGGATGATGGCATCGATGGTGTCGCAGTCCTTGCAGATTAGCAGGTTGAAGGCATCATCTGCTATGCCTTTTAACACGTGGCCTACTTTCTCAGACTCCGTCATGCTGTCGTCGGCTTTGCGGCAAAGGGCAAGCACGTCCTGTATATAAGTCAGGTATGACTCTGTCGCTGTCTGCGCACGAGATGCCAGCTCCTTCTTTGCTGCTGCCTTTCTCCCTGTGGACTTGCCGAACAGGGAACGCATCTTTTCCTTGCATGCATCCGAGCTCCCAATTTCCTCTTCATTATTCTGAAACCACACCTTCACGGTTCCCTCGAGATAAAATAATATGTTTGCCAACGAGATCGTCTCATTCCAGTGATTGTTCTTACTTGCACGCTCGTACAGGGGTAGCCAGTCCTCGATGTCGACGTTGTCAGTCCCGCAGAATGTGCCTGGGTCCTTTAGCTGAGCCAGGACGACCGTTGTCGTTGCAGCCGCCTTGGTGGGCGCAGACACCTCTTCCGCCATCGTGGATAAAGCCAAGCGTCGGCCGCTGCGGAGCTCCGTTGTACCGTGTGGGTACCCCGCACCTCCACCAAAATGCCACGGCGATGAGAGTAGCAGAAAGGGATCGGAAAATTATATTTACACGATATATACAAAGAGAGACGGCTGCAGGCAAGATGGCAGAACAACAACACGAGCGCTGCTCTGATCGTCGTCTTCACCGCCTTTTTGGCGCATTCTTCCATGCTCAGCATAGCGCGTAACAATATTTATTTATTTATTTATTTATTTATTTATTTATTTATTTATTTATTTATTTATTTATTTATTTATTTATTTATTTATTTATTGGAACAGCTATATTGCCACGGGTATGTGCCAGTGGGGGCAAGGTTGAATACGTGGATCCGGGACCTGCAAGAGGTACGACGTCATGGTTTGTCTCGGAATTACTGCTAAATTGCCAAAGATTTCTTTGAAACATTGAAATGCGTTACATTTTTATAATAAATATTTTTGCAACTTACAATGCGCAGCTGAATATTCGATTATAATAAGTTATGGGCAGAAACGTGACGCTGTGAGAATTTGTGTCCATGACCAAAAGGATTTGGAGCAACCTATTTCAGCAGCTTTTGTTTTAGAGGTGGCTGAAAAATTATAAATTGCGGATGGTTAGCGAAAGTTTCACTCTCTCTGGCGAAAGCCACCCATCTTTCTGCTTTCCCAATTTGCGAGGCGCCTCTCTCTCTTTTCAGTGTTCCAGGAGTGGGGGCTCCCATTTTTTTAAGCGATTGCTTTGATCTAAAAATTCTTACTACAGAGTATCTACGCGCTTTTTGAAGCAACCGTTGCAAGTACAAACACTTCAGAAGATGAGATTTCCGTTGCCTCATAAAAAAACTGGGCTCTTAGAAGTCGTTTGTCGGTCCCTTTATAATAGCCGCTGTACGCTTAGCCATCTACTTCGCCTTCTACTGCGACTATTGGAACACAGCCCGTGTTGCAAGCCAAAAGTGATGAAACTCAGCCCGTGCACGGGGCTGTGAATTATTGCCTTTATTTAATTACAGCTAATTGGTATTCAACGTGCGTGAATGTCTAAACGAACGGCGCAGTCCCTTTTAATGTAAAAGCTGTAGCACCTATTTATAGGACTTATCCTTCGTAAGCCCATATAACTCTCGGCTGGATAAATCCGGTGGCTGCACTTGTAACTTACTGCCTTGCAAGTTCTCGTACCTGGTTGTTACCAACACAGCAGACAGCGAACGTTCGCTGCAGATGGTGAAGCAGGCCACTTCAGATATGAGTGAATGCGCTTTGAATTGCGTTGTTCAAATTGTACGTGTTGCGTTGTCCGCAGTGTTCTGTCGAATATTCTTGCATCAACTGTTCCGACTATTGTTTGTACTAAGTAAGCTCGTATTGCAGTCAGGTGAATGGACAGTCTTCCCTTTCGTCGCTTTTCCTTCAGCTTGCGCGCTTCTGAAAAAAAAAATATTTCTCATTGTTTGTACTACTTTACTGATACTTTTCCTGCAGCTGGCCCGTTTACTATCTATCGTTTGGCTAATCGAATTAAGTACCATGACTCCCGTAAACTTTTCCGCATCATATGTTAAGAATGTTCTTTGCACCCTTCGGTACAAAATTGCCAAGCACGTATGGTTGGACGAAGAGGCAGAACGCTCATCCTCGCGCAGAGTACACCCATTCGTGCAGCCTCCGCCTCATCGAACTAAACGATCGACAAGAGGGCCGGCACGCTCCTCCGTCGTCTACGCTTGCACATAGCGTAATACGCGCCGCGCGTCTTGTGTCCCATCCAAAGAACCGCGTCACCAGATATTTCCGTACTCTGGCCTGGGTATAGCGTACTTGGGATTCCGGGATGGCCGGTCCTAAAGAAACCTACCTTCAAATTTTCTATGGGTTTGCCATAGAGAAATGCTAAAATATAATTAAATTAAACATATTATATATATCTAAATAAATGAAATAAGTTAGATATAAAATAAATGAATATGTTAAATAAAAAATAAAATATAACTAAATTAACAAGCACGATGTCACGCACACACAGGTAAACATGAACACATTTCGCTCGATGACCGCGGAAACTCTCTGACAAAACGCTGGAATGAGGAGGCGCGCAGCAGCAGCGAGCGAATTAACCTTCGTGCCGTGTCTTGCTTCAACGGGAACTAAACGTCGGAAGCAAAGCGCACACGAAGCTACCGGCACTAATTGCACTTTGTCCACATCGCAGATCGCTGTGAATATGAGGCCCGCGCGGGCGCGCACTTTTTCCCCGTCGCAGTTCGCTTTCACGATACGGCGCCCGCGCGACTGCGCCGTAAGCAGCCGCCGCCGGGGCAGAACGCGCCCCCCCCCCCCCCCCTCCGTGCCTCGTGCGCGACAGAAGAAGCGCGCCCGCCTTTCTCCCTCGCGCGCGCGAGATTCAACCACGATCGTTGGCTGACCCTCGCAAGCTTTCACTCGCACATGCAGCGTACAGCGCGCGGCGACGTTCTTGTCGTATTTGGAGTCCTTACGGAACTTCACAGCGACGTCCACGACCATGACTACGGCTACGGTGACGGCAGAAATGCGCTTCGAGTGTCCACATAATTGTTGTCGCCATAAAAGGGGGGAGCATCCGGGATTACCCATGATGTCAAAGCCTCAAGACTGACGTATAATCTGTAATAATGTGTGAATAGTCGAAAATCTCGAAAACCGAATGAAATATCGTCCTATTCGGTTTAGTCTTCGAAGTGATAGTCACCATTTGTAATTACCAGTATTCTTCGAATAGTTCTCGAACATTCCAGAATGTCAACGGCACCAGATTACACACAAAATGTTAGCATTGGACGTATTCTGAAACGTTCCACTTCGGCGATAGTTCGCCTAGACGACAATTTCGCCTTCA
The DNA here is from genome assembly GCF_013339745.2 of Dermacentor silvarum. Classification (NCBI taxonomy): domain Eukaryota; kingdom Metazoa; phylum Arthropoda; class Arachnida; order Ixodida; family Ixodidae; genus Dermacentor; species Dermacentor silvarum. The sequence goes on from NC_051163.1 coordinate 111,618,609, forward strand.
GGCGCGCGCTGATTGGCTGTTTTAGCAAAATTGGATGAGCTGATTGGCTGGTTGAGCCCGACGTCATTCAATTTTGTTCAACCAGTCAATCAGCGTGCGCCTGAAGACGAAAGACGAGCTATCGCCGAAGTGGAACGTTTCAGAATACGTCCCCGGAAGTATCATAAATGTGATCGCCACCCGCCGGGGTGGCTCAGTCAGCTAAGGCGTTGCGCTGCTGAGCACGAGGTCGCGGGATCGAATCCCGGCCCCGGCGGCCGCATTTCGATGGAGGCGAAATGCGAAAACGCCCGTGTGCTTGCGTTGTAGTGCACGTTAAAGAACCCCAGGTGGTCAAAATTAATCCGGGGCCCTCCACTACGGCGTGCCTCATAATCAGAACTGGTTTTGGCACGTAAAACCCCAGAAAGAGGAAGAAGAAGAAATGTGATCGCCGCTGGCACAGTGTAGGCATAAAATGTGAGAGCCTACGTAGAGCCGGAGGCTACATCGCTCAAGGAGCCATACTTTATTTTACCGGCTATACAGCTATCATTCGTGCTCTCCGAAGACTCCTGTGCATGCGCAGAATGTGCTTATTGGTTCCTGATGCTTCATTTATGCATTTAATGCTAACATAACGAATACTACGATGCGAACGTCGTTTTTAAGGCGCCCTATATGTCTCACGAGTCAGTCGACCTTGAGAGAAAACGCGTCGACGACACGAAAGGTGCAAAAAGGCTACAAAGCCTCGACCTTTGGTGGGAGCTGAACCCACGACCTTTGGTGTTAAGGCTACGAACCCTGAACATTTGGTGGCAGTCGAACCGATGACTTTTGGTGTTAATGAAGGCGAAGTTAATTAAGGCACAGTTAATCAATATAAAGTTAATTAAGGCACTCGAACCCACGACCATGGATGGGAGTCGAACCGGCAACCTTTGGAATTAAGAGGGATGAATAAGCGAAGTACACTAAGCGAATTATGGGGAATGACTACGCGAATTGAGAGGATGCATAAGCGAATTAAGAGATGACTAAGTGAATTAAGAGGGATATGGACGTCATGTGTCTGTCTTTAATGCATCGGCACTTGGCCTTTCGCCTTCAAGTCGTCTTAGGGATAACATAAGAGACCCTGTGAATTTTATTGTTTGTGAAAACGTCTGTTCAATATTCGAAAACTATTGGAATAGTGTTCGACATTCAATTCCATTAGATTCGCGTCTGCCACTATTCGGTTGGTTTTCTATTCGGTCTCAAACATTACTATTCGCAAAATCGCAAATTATCTGCAAAAACGTAAATTTTGAAGAAGTCGCGACAACGACCCGCGCTAGGCTGTCGATGCCGGTGCGAGATTTAAAACCGCCAATACTCCAAGAACATGCGGGCTTGCCTCCAAGTGCACTTGTTGAGATAGTCCATTTTCGCAACGTTAGCAACTGGCAGCGCGCCAGTAGCAAAGAACAACAGCAGGTGTCGCACAAAGATCTACGCTCGGCGATCGCACCTGCGTTTCGCAACAATCGCGGATGTTCGTTGGACCCACGTTACGCGCGCGTTGCTGCTTGCATGTTTAATTCGATGCGCAAGCGGACCATTAGACACCTGGGCCTACTCAAGAAGGCGGCCCTCGGGACCACGCTGTCAGCAAGTTCGCCCGAGCAACGTGAAATACCGTGGCAACAGTCGCTTACGGCTACTACTTGCGCAATCAAAAATGTGCAGAGTTTCCCAACTATCATGCACCAAGATTCAAATGTATGCAAATGCCACGTAGCTGGGCAGAACCAATGTAATTTTGTTTGCCGTCGCTTGGAGATACTCAGATTATTTTTTCATTCCGCCTAATTAGATAATTAGTCTTACATAAATATTAACTTCTCAAATATTATAATTAGATTAAAGGTGTCAATGGGAAAATTGTAAAGCCACATGAAAAAATCGTCCGCCTGCCACTCCGTGAAGATGGTTAACCAGCGAAGCTGAAACGTTCGGCCCAGGTGTTTATCACTGGGTTAATCCCAAGGGTTCATTAAAGTATTTCTAACTTATGCGGTTACACACACGTTCGGTTGCGACGGAGAGAACAACGTCACTGACGGCATGTCCGCAGTCTACCGTTGTCGCTTGCGTTCGATGTCACGAGTTTGGTCGGCGGCGTGGTTAGCAGCATTCGCCCACCAACGCCGCTTGCGATTCTTAGAAATTAAATTGCTTCAAAATTAAATCTGTCCGTTAGGTAAGACAATGAATGGCTCATACCCCCTTAAGCAATGGCTCATACCACCGTAAACGCGGCCTCCCCATTACGACTACAGAAGAGAAGTGAAATTCTACGGTGGAATGATTAGCAGCAACGCTGCTGGCTCTGGAAGAAGACGACGACGACGAACGCGGGAGCAGTGGCACGAGCGCGTGCCGAGCATGAGGACGAGCACAACCCGAGGGGCGCCAAAGAGCCAGCTGCTGAAGACGACGACGCTCGAGCCAATGCTGATGATAATAGTTATCTGTACATAGACGATTTCGCCTAGCCATATGCGATTTCTCCTAGTTATATAAAGGTTCGCTTTAAAGCTCCCGATACAGCTCTCTGTTGCTCAGTACGTGCTAGATAAAAGTGTTTTTCCGGACGTGAATGAAACCCGCGAATACACGCAAAGTTCCTTGAGTGGCTAGTCGCGCGGCAATTTTGCCTGTATTCGCGGGTAGAACATATTACCCATAGGGCAGATAACTGGTGGTCTATTAGATTTACAGAATGGGTTCCAAGGGAAGGAAAGTGCAGTCGAGGAGCGCAGAGAATTAAGTGGTGAGACGAAATTAGAAAGTTTGCAGGTATAACTCGGAATCAGCTAGCAAAACACAGGGGTAATCGGTAATCGCTGGGAGCGGCCTTCGTTCTGCATTGGGCATAAAAATTGGCTGCTGATGGGGAGGATAATGCTGATTGTGACAATAATTTTAGATCGTCTGTTTCTCCCTCTCCCCTCTGTCGCCCTGCAGTCAACGGGTCCCTGCTGCAGTGCTGTGGCGACGGGGGCGAAAGGTCACCGTCCTGCTTCCCGGTCAGCGTGGCCAGCGACGACTCCTTCTACGGACCGCTGTCGGTTCCCTGCATGAACTTCGTCCGTTCCTCGGGGTGCAGCGACTGCAGCGGCGTCATGCGTGCGTTGCTTGAATTATCATGCATTTGAATTACACGAAGTGGAATTAGGTATTCGGTTCAAAACACAATTAAGAATTATTATAGCGAGAGGGACAGATGGCACCACATCTAGTAGCGTTGGAGCCCACGCAAACGGTGAGTGTACGCCAACAGATATATTACTCGGTCACGGTGAACGCCCCGCTTCTTTTGGATGGCGTCATGTCGTATAAGCACCTGCGCCAGTTAGCATATACTAGTCTGCATGAGTGCTCAACATGGAAACGTGATGACTCCTAATGTCTTGCAAATGCGTCTCTTAAGCCGTTCTGCGCCGCCATGCTCCAATGCTGAGAAACCAAAATGTTTAAGTTTAATTTTTAGCTAATAGCTAATTTTTTAACCAACCGAAGCCAATCAGTCTACGTGAACGGGTACTCATCTTCGATTTCACATGTAAAATACCGCGTTCCACAGGGTTTGGTCCTGGGTCCAATCTTGTTTTTGATCTAGATTAAGGAGATAGGAAACACTTATCTTCTACTATCAGGTTATTCGCAGACGACTGTATTATCTACAGACGAATTAGTAACGCCGAAGACGGGAACTCGTTACAGTTATACCTCGATAAACTCGCATTTTGGTGTCCCCAGTGGCAAATGGAAATTAACATTTCTAAAACTAAGGTCATGATGTTCACGAGAGCACATAACCCGGAATTGAGCTATTACACTATTCAAAAGAACCCATGTTGAGAAAGTATCCACATTTAAATATCTCGGAGTTCACTTATCCTCTGATTTATCTTGGATACGAGCTCATTAATACCATAACCAGGAAGGCATCCAAAACACTCGACTTCATAAAAAAAACGTAACTTATACTTGGCGAACTCTGCTACTAAATTATTAGCATACACTACACTTGTTCGTTCAAAGGTAGAATACGCATCCATTATTTGGAATCCGCACCAAACATATCTGATCGATCAACTCGAAGCAATACAAAACAAAGCAGCAAGATTTATCGCAAAGAATTACTCGCTCAACTACAGTGTTACGGATATCAAGGAATCCCTTTCATTGCCCTCTCTTCAAAAGCACCGACTAATAACGTTGTTATCGCATTTGCACGCACTTTATTATAGTAAATGCCTGTTCCACGAATCTCACATCATTGCAGCTCATAGTATATTTCAGCGTTTTGATCACCCATTTGAACTGCAACCCTTTTTTGCTCGCACTAATCTGTATCGCCATTCACCACTACTTTTGGCAATGTATCATTGGAATAAACTGCCGAGAGGCATTGATTCTGGCTTTAACCATGAAGGTTTGGTTAATGAGTTGAAGAATTTGCGAAATTTGTGATTATTTCTTTGTTAAGTGCTTGCTTGCTTATGTTGTTCTTTCTGTATATACTTATTTTACTGTATCTTGCCATTATTCTTTTTGCACGTTTGTAATTGTAATTGATTCCCACCCTATGCAATGCCCGAATGGTTATTTAGAGTACATGAAGAAAAAAATTGTGCCTTGAAATTGGGCGGCTTCGAAACGCATTCACAGCCGCTCAACGAAAATGTTGAGACTTATTTCAAATAAACAGAACTTGGAATTATTTGACTTTTATTAGCTGCAATTTAATTTTGTCACAAAGGGCAAGGGCGTTTGTACTCAGAAGTCATATAGTGACCACAATTGAAAAATGTCGATATATATATCGACATTATATCGATATAAACATCGATATATATATCGATGTTTTTTACCATTCTTTACCCGTCCCTGTGCTCGCTTAGGCGCCATCCTGGCGCCGTAAGTTGACGCCAACTGCATATTTTTATCTATAACCTTAGTGCGAAACTCTCTAGTCTAGGCCCAGCAGTGCCACATCCTATGACTCTATGTCACAAGACAGCAGGTATGCATGGCCGATGTCTTCGGTTATCGCTGCTCTATTCATACCTCTTTTAGCGTGCCTCCACAATTTCTCTATTTTAGAGCGCAGTTCTGAGGCGCCTGTTGCTGCGGAGAAGCGTCGGCATAACCGAGCGAACGAGCACAGCGAAAGATGAGAGCGAACGCGGAGCGCAGCGGGGGATGAGAAAACCGGCGAGAGTGAAGTGAGCGCGAGGAGGAGGGTGCACAGGAACCATGAGCCGAAAAGCGGAGGGGGGTACGCGGCGAAAGCGTCAGAAGAAAAGTGTAGGGCCGCGCACGAGTGTCTTTGCGGCGATGGCTACGAGATGGCGCCATAGTAGTATGCACGCGTCGTCTGTATAGAAACAAAGCGCTGCGTGAGCAGAGGTTGTCTGCGGCGGCTGCTATGAATCGCGCCCACACGTCACCCACGCGCTTCTTCTCGCGATCTCCCGATTGGCGCGCTGTAGCGCCACACTTCGCCCCGTTTGCAATGTGCCGCATGAGACAGATTGTCCGCGCCAGCCTATCGCGAAATGAAAGCACATATACAGCTACGCTCAAATTTCACATTAGGTAGTATCGTAATCGGTGGTGAATTTTTTTTCTGTTCTCTGCCACCTCGCGCCCGTGTCATGTTACAGGAGTGCTAGAGTCAAGTTGCCGGTCTCAGTATGAGTGGTCAGATGGCAGCGACAATAAACTCAGAGAAAGAGCGTGCATTTTTGGACAGAATTAGCATGGCTTAGCGATAATCAGTCGTTAACCTGAATACAAACCGTCCTTGTGCAAGGGTTCTTGCGGAAAGAGCACTCTTGCCGCACATATAGAGAACAAATCTGGCAAAAGGTGGTGCATGAGCTCGAATTGTAAGGAAATGAAACACACGTGACCTAATTGGTATGGCACATATTGTCCCCTTATTTTTCTCACATTCGCCCAAACCGCTCTTTACTACGTCACGTTGGAATTGTCCTAGCGTCTCACTTGACGACGTAAGCGCAAAATAAAGATGCCCGTTTGTGCAGCAAACCGCTCCGATTAATTTGCTTCGCACTGTTTTTTTTTTTTTTCACGAGAACGGTGGGAGCACGAAACGTCACAGAAAAGGTTGATTCTAGATTTTTCGATACGTACACCCTTTCAAATTTTTAACCAGAACACGAGAATGTCGACCGCACGGCATCTCAGTGCCTTAAAACGGCGTGGAGCAGCTTGATCGGCCAGATTGTATAAGCGCAAGCGCGAAAAGTAATTTCCAGTTCGAATGCCATCTGCTGCTCTGTTCCGTGCTATCTATATAGGTGGGAGTGTTTGTTGGCTGTTCCCTTCAGACGTACACACGCCCTGCCTTCGTGGGCTTGCGCTTACTGTCGCCTGTCTGGTCGCTTCTCGCCGTCATAAGCCGCTGTCATGCCATGCTGTCAACGCTCGTGCGCTCTTGCTAAACATTTGCAAAGCTGTAGGAGTTGGGTGGAAAACGCACTCCTTACATGTTGGAGACATGACTTACAGCGCTTACATAGGCAAAGGGACAGCAATAATGTCGAAAGGCTCTTTCGTCAATCTTGCTGTCACTTTGTCTATGTATGCGCTGTAAGTCATGTTTGCAATGAAATACCAACTAGCATGTGCCCAAATCCTGCTTCATTACATGTTGGACCAACTCGGCGTCACATGAAGCTAGACATTGTACCGCGCGTTACCGGGACACTAACATAACTGAGCTACCATGCCATCGCACGGCCATGGTTGAGTGCACCTGGTAAAAGCGCTGAGGGCAGACCACTGACTGGGCCACGCTTTGTCTTGGAGAAGGCTGTGAACACCGCGCTGTTGCCATCTGTACCGCAGACGAGCGTCGCTTCGTGAACCAGCAGAGTGCCTACTTGGACGCCTCGCACGTGTACGGCACGAATCAGGTGGAGCACGACACGCTCAGGGACCCCGAGGGCAAGGAGCTGATGCTTCTCTCCGAAGGCCGCCTCCTGCCTCGCAGCCTGCGGCCCGACCGCGACGGGTGCAGTGACCCCGAGACGGCAAGCTTCTGCTTCCGAGCCGGCGACGGCAGGGTCAACCAGCAGCCGGCCATCGCCGTGTTGCAGGTATGCGCGCCAAGACCGACGTCCATACGCAAGCCGAGGGCGCTGTTCTGTACGCCCATAAAGTCGAAACACCATTCCAAATCAAATAAAATTAAAACAACTTGTTCGCATTAACTTTTACCCGTGGAGAGTGCATTCGTTAAATAATAATCAAATGGTAACTGACTGAAATATTTCTATTGTAAATAATTAATTAGTAGTAATTGAGGTCATAGCGCTGGATCGACACGGACAAGAAATACGACATGACGTGTGGTATGGCACGTCCTGTCGTCTTTCTTGTCCATGTCGATACAGCGCTATGACCTAAATTACTGCAACGAACCAATTGCCCAAAAATCTGTACTCCTGAATTAATTAGTAATTGGTTTTCTGAACTATAAACAGCGGGGGAAGCTCCCTCCAGGGTTCCAAAAGCACAACAATGAGTTTTGCTTTAAGTTTGCGACACTCAAATCAGAATTTTGAGATATCTAATTCAGCACACCAAGCATCATACTCATGGCTTTATGAGGTTAACCATACGAATCAGTCGAAAAGTTGTACCAAACCATGGAGGAAGGAAACCCCAGGAGAGGCCCTGGCCAGCACGAACGTATTGGAGAAGGTGTGGCGGAAGTCACGTGCTGTTTTTCGCAAAGGAGCACTGGGACGGGTACCCCAAATGTCAACGTTGCCATGGCAACCGAGCTCCTGAAGCTTTCGCTGCTGCTCTCGGTCTCTGAAAAGTGAGATAAGATTTTTCCGCCGGTGTCTTTCCCGCAGCACCTTTTGTTCGCGAGAAAAGCTGACTTTGGAGTATGGTGTGTCAGCTTGAAAGTTGTGTTTTGGGTCTGTGAGTGTGAGTGTCGGCCAGCAACAGATACACTCAAGCAATCACGACGCGGGTCTTCGTTGTCTTCTTCAACATGCCACGGAAAAACACAGGAGCGCGTCTGTTTCCCTAAAACTGCTACAGAAGTTTTGTATGCTTTGTTTTGACGCACGTCAGGAGCACACACTTCCGGCGGCTCGTAACAATGCAAGTTCAAAGTTCGCGCCCATCTGCTCCGGCGAGCTGCAGAACCCCTGATTGGAGGCGCAAATAGAGGTGGCACACCAACATGGCTGCACTTCCGGCTTCAAAAAAGGGACGTCAGGGCCTCTCCTGTTTTGTTTCCTTCCTCCATGCACCAAACCTATGCGCGCCGTTCGCATGGAGGTTACTACGATGTTTGTTTCGTCAGTGGCCGTGAGCCTTCCAGGTCATACCTCGGCCTCCGAAATCCCGGACTCGCTCACCAATCTCGAAAGCCACAGTGGAGCCTTTCTATGATTAAAGCTGCATACCGCACCAAGTTGAAGTACTGCTTTTCACCCTTTTTTTCTCTATTTTTCATCTTGACTGGAAAGGCGTCTGTGCACAATATAATGCGCAATATGCTATCATAATTTTTTAGAGCTATCATTTGCGCAATGTAGAACACCTCCGACCATTCTTAAGCAGAAATGATAACCCTCTCTTACGGCGGTTAAGATCTACGCATTAAATTTTAATGACTTTCAGAATAGTGTAGGCAAAATTTTTCCATGATTGATAGGGTTTCCACCCCGATATCTTGTTCGGTTCACTTCTAGTCATCCTCCCCCTTTCCTCCTCTCCAAGTTTAGGGTAGCCAACCAGGCACGACCTTGGTTAACCTCCCTATCGTTCCCTCTTCGTTTCTCTCTCTCTTGTAGTCCACCTGCAAACACTGCCCATGCCAACACCTTTCGCGCATTTGTGCAAAATGCCCTGTAATAAAACCTTGACAACTGCTAGAGGAAAATTAAAACTGAGTTGCCCAATAACTCTATGCACTGATGCCAAATTACTGAATAGCGTGTTCCTGCCCTTTCCAATTAATTGCTGCAGATAGTGTACGCCCGCCAGCACAACCGCATCGCCCGGGAACTGAAGAAGCTGAACCCCGACTGGGACGCCGAGACTGTGTACCAGGAGGCCAGGTAGGCACACTTCTCGAAGATTTTATCACTATGGAGCGCGACGACATTTTGAGAGAAAAATAAAAAAACACTGACAATTACGATACTCCCTAATGCGAAATTTGAGTGCAGCTCTATACGTGTTTTCATTTCGCGATGTATTGGCTGGCGCGACAATCTGTCTCGGGCGGCACGTTGTAAATGGAGCGAAGTGAGGTGCAACTGCCTCGCCAATCGGGAGACCGTGAAAGGCAGCGCGTGGGTGACGAGTGGGCGCGATTCACAGCAGCGCCGCAGACAGACCTCCGCCCACGCAGCGCTTTGTTTCCGTATAAGGTATCGCTGACGTCATCGGTGAACAGACGACGCGCGCTACTCTGGCGCCATCTCGTAGCCATCGTCGCTGCAGAGCCTGTCTTGCGCGGCACTACGCCTTTCTTCTCATTCTTTCGCCTTACCCTCCTCCTCTGCATCCGCCTCATTATTCCGCTGCGCCCTCTTCCGTTTCCTCCTAGCGCTCTCTTCGCTATTGCCATCTTTCATCCCCCGCAGCGCTCCTCGTTCACTCTTTCATTCTTGACAGTGCTCATTAGCTCGGTTACGAAGGACGCCGACTCTCGCCGCTGGAACGGGCGCCTAAGAGCTGCGCTCTAAAAAGCATGGCATTTTGAATCGCTGCGGCCTACAACAGTGGCACAGAAAAGGGTAACTGAGAACGAAGCGCAGAAAGGGGCTACAAGAATCCTGCGTTCGAGAGCTGTTTTGAGGGCTCCCTGAAACAGCACTTTCATGAAAGACCACTACTATGGGCTTGCACGCTGGAATATGAGCCCCACAGTTATGCCCAAGAACATATTCAAGATGACCTTCAAACTTTATTCCGTTCTGGGATGCTAAGTCAAAAAGCCACTACTCGGGCTTGACTAGGACCGCTACCCAGTACAAAAGGCAGGGGCATGCAAAAACAGCACAGGAAGAATACACTTAGCGCAAATGAAAGAAAAGGATGACACCTATATTTTGAGCAAAACATTAATCTCGGAGGCGCTGCATGATTATAGGTGAAAAAGAAGCATGTGCATGATACATGGTGTCATCAGCAGCAAACACAATTAACACACTATGACCACTATAGCCAAGTCTGGACTCTATCAAACATTACAACTGAGAGGGACCGAATCACCTGGTTTAACCGAAATTAACTGAAACTTAACCGGTTTAACTGAAAAAAGCATTAGTAGCATCAAGCATTAAAGCTGTTCGACAGGTCAAGGAGCAAGTCAATTCAAAATTAGTTCTCACAATCCCGCAGAGCATAACGGTTCTCGGTCGCTGCTATTACCCGTCCTGAATAGCCGCTTATTCTATAGCACCCCGACAAAACGAAATTTATAAAATGCGAGTTACCGAGACTGAAATCATATAGAAATATTGCTACGAGGTGCTGCAGTCGCGCACGATGATGACAGGACTGACGAAGACGACGATCGCCGATAGTCGCGCGCACGGGCTTCATCTTGTGTGCCTGTCTTCTGCCTGTTGTGTATATATTGTAAATATATTGTCAAGCTTCTTTTCTCCCCGTAGCAATTTGGTGGAGGTGCGGGTTTTTCAAGTATCCAGACGGATTTACGCAGCGGACGCTCCATGGCTGCATTTACAATGCCAGCCCAAAGTGGGGACGAGAATGCTTCGGGCAGGTCACCAACCGGGCCTCAATCAACCGCCACCAACCGCCCCGTCGTCATCACGCAACCGCGTGACCCGGTACCCTTTCCGGCTCTGACAACACCAACGTCGAAGATTGGCTTCCACTGTACAAACGGGTGAGCACTAGCAACAACTGGGGCGCGACTCTTATGCTAGCGAACTTCATATTTTACCTGGCGGGCACGGCGCAATTGTGGTTTCTGAACCACGAAAAGGAAATTACGAGCTGGGAGGTATGCAAGCAAAAGCTCATCGGTTTGTTCGGCAAGCCCATCGGACGCCGTCGTGCTGCACAGAAAGAACTTGCATGCCGAGCTCAGACTTGCACCTAATCCTATGTCACGTACATTCAGGACGTGCTCGCACTTTGTCGCAAAGTCGATGACAAGATGCCAGAAGCGGAAAAGGTTGCGCATATCCTCAAAGGTATCATGGATGACGCATTTACACTCCTGGTTTTTAGGAACTCCTCCACAGTGCAAGACGTCATCAATCAATGCCGACGCTTTGAAGAAGCAGAAAGTCGGCGCGTTACTCCCCACTTCACCCGTCTTCCGAACACGGCCGCGACGTCTACGTCACTCCTGGTTCTAAAAACCAGGAGTGTAAACGCGTCATCCGCGATACCTTTGAGGATATGCGCAACCTATTCCGCTTCTGGCATCTTGTCATCGACTTTGCGACAAAGCGCGAGCACGTCCTGAATGTACGTGACATAGGACTCAGTGCAAGTCTGAGCTTGGCATGCAAGTTCTTTCTGCGCAGCACGACGGCATCCGATGGGCTTGCTGAACAGATCAATGAGCTTTTGCTTACAGACATCCCAACTCATAATTTCCTGTTCCTGGTTCAGAAACCACACTTTCGCCGTGCCCGTCATGTAAAATATGATGTTTGCTAGCATCAGAGTCGGGTCCCAGTTGTTGCTAGTGCTCACCCGTTCGTACCGGTGAAGCCAATCTTCGACGTCGGTGTGGTCAGAGCCGGAAAAGGTACCTGGGTCACGCAGTTGTGTGAAGACGTTGGGCCGGTTGGTGGCGGTTGGTTGAGGCACGGTTGGTGACCTGCCCAAAGCATTCTCTACCCCGACTTGAACTGGCATTGTAGATGCAGCCAGGGAGCGTCTGCTGCGTAAATCCATCTTGATACTTGAAACACCCGCACCTCCACCAATACTTTAAGGGGAGAAAATAAGCTTGACAATATACTTACGTCATATATATAACGGCCAGAAGACAGGCATACAAGATGAAGCCCGTGCGCGTGACTATCGGCGATCAACGTCTTCGTCAGTCCTGTCTTGATCATTCGCTACGGCAGCGCCTCGTAGCAATATTATTAGGCTTTGGAAGGATTGGGAGAAGTAGTCTGACTAATACCATAAACGTAACTGCCGTGGCATTGCGCTATTTGAGCGCGTCATAACCGCGAGTGCAGCGCTACCTGAATTTCTCTACGTCATTTCAAGGCTGCAGTGCACCCTGAGACGCTGGGGAAATGCGAGAGCTAGGCCGAAATAACTTTTCTTGGGCCTTGTCATGCCTAGCAACAGACGTGCACCTCTCGCATTCGCCAAGCAGTGTGAAATTTGAGAAAGTGCAAAAAGACACTAACGCGAGCCATATCTCCGCCTATTGACCCTTTTCCCGGTGATCCCGTGGGCGCTGCCACGCTGTCACGTGGTGACGCGTCCATTGCTTGCCTCAGCTGCCTCCGTGTTTACAATGCACGCGCGTGACGCCTGTGCGGCGGAGCAAACCGCCTTTTCGACGCATATCGTCGACGGTGACTGTGCGGACGACACGAAGCTCTGGTGACAGCTTTAGAGGAAATGTAAGTGCTTTCACAGTTCATTAAGCCTTGTCCAAACGGTGCGCGCAGCGTATGCGGCGCTTGTACTAAAAGCGGGGCTAGAAATGTGTTACAAGCTGTGAAAACTTTCCGCTTATGAATTAAACCAAGATCAGTGTGCTCTTCGTTATTTATTTGGCCAACATTTTGAAGCAGCGGCTTGTCATGTTTCTGACTCGGTAAAGTTCCTCGGTGCGGCCACTATTTGATTGTTTATTTTCAGCCTAATCGCTCACGGGTGTGGTCTGCTGCGATAGATTCATTCTGGCGGCGCACAAAGCTTTGAATGTTATTGTTCTGTACTTTGTGATAGCTTGTAGCCCAAAGACGTCTTATCGATAGTGCCTCGCTTACTCTGTGGACCGTTACGAAACGTTCAGCTTCCAACACTCGTGTTTGGTCGGTGTAGTCGCCGTCACTCATGCTTCGGCACATTGATTCAAGTGTGCGCCCTTTCACTTATTACTGATACGTTGGCGGGATGGGCGCAAGTTTGCGTGCGAGTATAGGGGTGGATGTGTATAGATAACGTACGAGAAACTTACTATGCCAGTAAGTGGCGCTACTTCCTTTTGTAACGAGCGGTAATCGCTCTTAAGTGCCGACCTTCCGGAGCTTCTTTGGAAGTTAGCTATACTTTCTTTGGAGGTTAACTATACAGCACTGACGGATGAATTATCGTTTTTTATCCTCGAGGAAAGCCGTGCATCGCGAAGGGCCGGCAACACAGGCAGTCCTTATGTAGCAGCGGCAACACAGGTTGATTGCAATCTTTATTATGCGAGTCATTATTTTTGCAGCCACCTGCCGTACACGTCTTCCCTCTGTCGTTACACATTTTGCAGCACGAATTGGGCACAGTGCATTAGCGAACACTCAGCTACATTTCCGACAGCTGATCGCGTAGTAGCAGGGCAAAAGCAGTAATGGTTTCGTATTTGCGCACATTCGCTGAGGCAACGTATGGAGCACCGCCGAAATCGACATCTCGTTCCTCTATAGCAAACTGCTCCGCGAAAATGGTCAATAGACCACCCGCAAGAGCGTGGAGTAAAGACACCTCTTTGTTTTGCCTCTTTAGAGCTATACTCGTACACCAATCCCTCCTTTTGGCAATTCATCCTCCGGTCTAGGGTAGCCAACCATGCTGAATTTAGTGGTACATTACCGACTCTCGAGTAAATGTCCCGAGTTCCGACATTGACCCAGTCGGGACGACCAAATGTCCCGACTAAAGCTTTTTTTAATACTGAATAACAATCAATAAATCATATTTCCTTTTTACAATACCTGACAGCTTAGTTGCACATTCTCTCTCGTCCTCTGCCGTAAATATAAAGGCGATATCGTTTTTTGTCGGTCGTGTTTCTATTTGTGTTGCGGGCCTTAACCGGTCACAGTACCTGTCTCTGTATACTGGCAGCTGCGTTAGCGAGTCAACTACGGCACCTTCACTGTTATAAATTGTGACATGGTAGGACTTAAAAAAAAGTCGCAGTTTCGTCCGAAAGGCGAAGCATCAGTTGCAATAGCAAATTAGTAGAGAGCTATACGGAGTAAGGATAGTAGTTTTATCGACTGTATAAACTTGGACACATTCGCTTACTAACTGAATTGACAAGCATGGTGTCAGCGCGCACAAGCCAACATGAATAGATCCTACTCGACGACCGCAGATAACCGCTGCGAAAACGCTGGCGTGAGCAAGCGCAGCGGCAGCAGCGAGCGAAGGTTCGTGCGTTCTATCGCTTCAACGGAAAGTGAGCGGCGAACGCACACCGCATACAAAGCTATGAGCCGTCTGCAGATCGCTTTCAAGAGACGGTGTGGGCGACCACCGCCGCCGGACAAAGTAAATGTAAGCAGTTGCGGGCAGAGTAGAAGCCACCCCCCCCTCCCTCCCGTGCTGCCATCCCGCTTTCCTACTTTCGCGTGCGATACTGAGTCGCCAGTTCCCCTTGCGCCGTTGTTGCCGCAGCACAACGTCGACCCCCCTCCCTCCCTTCCATCCCCCTACGGCCTTTTGCCCGATGGTCGCGTTTGTTCTCCGCCATGCGTTCGCTCTCTACTTTCACTCGCACATACAGCATGCGGCGCGTGGCGACGATTTTATCGCCCTTGGACTTTATACGGAACCTCACGGCAACGACGACGGCGACGCCGATGGCAGAAATCCGCTTGAAGTGTGCATGTAATTGCTATCGCAATAATATTTGTGTAGCTTTATTGCACGTACAGACTGGCGCTGACAAGGTCGGTGTCGTTGCCAGACCCCCCTCCCCCGTCCCCACTTGGCCCACTCGAGAGTTGGCAACCCTATACTCCGGTCATCACGTTCCTTTCGCTCTTGTGCGCAGGCGCTGTCTAGTGGCTCAGCACCAGCACATCATCTATGCCGAGTACCTGCCCGTGCTGCTGGGTCGCCGGTTCCCGCCGATCCCAGGTCGGCGCAGCCGCTACGACCCCCAGCGTGACCCATCGCTGCTGGTGGAGTTCGCGACGGCCGCGTTCCGTTTCGGACACGGCATGGCCGACCACTACTCCCTAGTGGACGAGCACTTCCGGGGCACCGTCTACTCGCTGGCTGACCACTACTTTCTGGTGGGCGAACTGCACGACAAGGTGGGCGCCCGCGCGATTGATTCACACAATTCTGTCCATTGTCAGCCCTGGAAATTCACCTCGTTTGTGTTCGAGTCATTATAACCGCAGCATTTATTGGGCGAAAGCCTTAGATGGCTCATGGGTCAAAATTTGACCATCCGGAAAATTAAATGGCACCAATATTGATGGTGCCACCACTGATGATCGAACCTACGACTTTCTGTGTTAATTAAGGCAAAGGAAATTAAATCACAGGTAATCAAGATAGACCTAATTAAATCACTCGAACCCACGACCTTTGGTGGGAGAAAACAAGTAATAGGAAGTAACAACGCATTCGAATGAGAATATCAAGTAATTTAATGAATGACTCGCGTGCGCGCAGGCTTTCGCCTTGATCCTCTTTAGCGTATGCTAAAGTGACTGTCAACGTTTTTTTTTTTTTCTTCGTGGGCAAAGTATGCCTTACGCGACGCCTATTGCGGACATATATTATTCAAAAATTAGCCTGCTAGATATCATGAAAGACATGAGCTGCTGTGAGTGCTTGAATACGCATACGATGTCTTCCCAAATAGAGGACGCACGTCTGCAGTGTGCAACAATGCGTGACCCCTATTTCCCTCATTTTTTTCTTCATGATTGAAAATTGGCCTTGTTAGTTGACATTCATCTTTAAAAGTATTCTTTTTTTTTTTTTTGAAGTGCAACGAAAATGATGAAACACAAAGAACCGACAGGACACAGGGGGTTAATTTCCTTTACATGTTTTCTGCCGCCCCTTATTTACGCCGCTTCTACGTTTACGTTTGTTGATCTTTTAAAACGAGTACCTTTCATGGCCGCTTTCGCCCACTTTTGTGGTTTCTGCTGGGCGGCCGGGCTTTCCCCTCCGATGCTGAGGCGCGCGCTCTCGCGTGACCGATATAGTTTCGGTTTGCGGTCGTCGCCGATGTCCGCTGCGCGCCTGTTATACAGATGCACCGTTCCTTATCTTCGTTTAGACCGACTACCGCAGAGTGTGGGATTTGCATGATTTTAAAGCGAATGGTTGGTAGTGTTAAAGGAGCGGAGTAAAAAAGCGTAGGTGTACAGCCGTTCTCGTACCGTCGTCGTCACGCTCCTCTCTCGCGCATGCGCCGTCTAGCGGCGTCGCTACAAAGTACGCGCATATCACGTGTATGAATATACATTCAGACAAGACTGTCTTCATATATATGACGTGGGCTCAATGACGCTCAGCACTGAATAAGTTTTAAAGCATTTTAAACGATGTGGCAATACCCTATAGTACGTATACACAGTAAGCTAAGTTGGCGTGAAAGAGGTTTACTGAATAGCGGCACAGACTCAGTGACCCAAGTTGGTCCAACGCTTAATTCCGAACACATTTCCCTTAGCACTGCAGCCCCAAGCTCTGCCCATTAGACCATGGAGTACTCGGGTCAATTTGGCGACAGAATGGTCAGAAACAAACATACAAACATCCCGAAAAGTGCGGGAAATATCCTGAAAATGCTACCCGCGTTCCTAATAATAGCAATAATACCTCGCATTTGAACGGGCCGCAGCACAATACCACATTCGAAGACAATCAAGGCCTCTCGCCGACGTCCCTCATGCAAGTCCTGCCCTGACCAGCACCACATGTCATGGTTGCTTTCCTTCTGGCCTTCAATTCACTCATACACCAGACTGGCTTATTCTCGCCATGACTTAGACAAACCAATGCTACCTGGTGGGCTACGTCCAGAAAACTGCTAAAAGGTGCCCCTGTGTTAAGTAGCCTTGGACTGAAGGCTGCCTAGCCGATAGCGGCACATTTTAACATTAACAGGCTGGTTTGTTGGTTGATTTGGCATTGCATCCTTGAAGCTAGTTGCACAAACAATAACGCAACAAAAGCGCAACAAAAGCGAGAGCGCTGACTATCAACTGAGTAGTTTTATTCAAATCGCATCGACAAATACAGCCAGAACATACGCGAGACAAAAAGGGGATAAGGCAACTAAGGATTCGCTTCCATAGTCAATCTCACTACAGTGCAGCACAACACCTGTCTTAAAATGTTAATCGACCTGTGTATAAAAGAAAAAAAACATAGTTGATCCCTCTTTCATAGGAATCCGTAGATCACGAAAGCGAAACGTTTCTTCACAGAAGCTATTGCATGTTTGTTGTACGTGAAGGATTAAGTGGCAAGTAGCCAACAGCGGCACCCTACCACTGCGCAGGGATCCTCGAGAATTGCCACAAAAGCGAAAGTTGTCGAACGACTCGCGACCGGGAAACATCCCCGGAGACACTGCATTGCGCGCGCCGGAGCACTGCGCAAATCCGAACTAAAGCACAGGCGTCGCAAACCGTACCAGCGAAACCGAAGGGGTTGTTAGCAAATCGCTTCGTGAACTCACGGTACGCTGTAGCGAAAGGCACACGATTTGCGGGTCGGCGACCGTGTTGCAGGTTTCCTTAGCGCGCGGCGTCCTGTTGGCGAGTTGCGTCTTGCTGCCGAGTCGCTTTGGCGAAAGCACGAGCATTTTGGTCCGCCTCGGTAGTGTCTTGGGCAGCCAGTTGAGTTGCGACGCGCTCAGCTTCAGGAATGCGAGTGGTAGAGTTCGTAGCGTGCGCCTCGAACGCGCGAAGGCGTTCTTTTCCACGCTGGCGTGTCTCTCGCCGGAGCAAAGCAAGATTCACCCGGCGACGTCGTTGTCTTTGCGCGCCGCTTAGCGCATCAGTTTTCTTAGTTGATATCATCGCAAGCGAAGCAGTAGGCGGCGTGTAAGCACTGTTGATGCATGCTGAAGCTGCACTCCGCAGGCGACTAAAGTCCCTTGATTTTCTGCTCAAGGCGACACGGCGTCACGGGCTAATCTGGCGCGAAAGACAAACCACGTGCGGGAACTGCGCCGTCACCTCAGCAGAAGGCCTACACCACCTACACCAGGCTACACCGCGTTGGAGTCTCCGCTGCGCTGAGACTACAGAAGCGCTCACTGTCGGCGCTCGTTAGTGTCCTGATGCAGGACTCCTAGATGTAGACGCTCCTACATGTAGACGGCATCCCTGTCGAGAGAGAGAATACTTTACGCGTTCGCGACGACGTCACATCTGTTACAGGAACTTGATCGTGGACCCTGGCATAACATAATCTCGTGTTAAAGCACGCTTACTCAATATTCCGTGTCATTGTGCCTAGAGAGCACTCTAGAATATTAAAATACATTTGACAGTCAGCGCTAGCTGTGTCCGTCTCTTCGTCTTGGTGGTGTTATTTTTTGTAGCGATTGCCTCGATAACTTGCAATTATTAAAGTTTTGAATAAATTATTAATTTATTTGATTATTCATTCGTTCGTTCGTTCGTTCGTTTGGTCTTTGCGACGAACGCCTCTGGTATTTCTCCTACAAGAGTCTCTACTTTTGTAAACTGTGTTGTGTGTGTGTGTGATGTATCGATTTCCCTAGCTGTGTCTATCTCTTTTTGCCATTAGTGCGACCTGCGGGTTGTCCTTTCTCTTTCACGTCGTCGCACTCAATTATCTCTCATTATTGCACTTTTATCGTCGTGAATGTTCATCCCGTTTCTTTTCTCTTTCCTCTTTACTTTCCTTCTTCCTATCTTTAACTTCTCATTCTATTCCGTCTTTCCTAAAGTGCAGGCAAACGTAGTGCCCTCCTCGAGGGCAGTTACCAACCTGCTCCTTCCTTTTTTTCCCTCTGTCCACTGTGTGTATGTTTTCATATCGAATAATAATAATCGTTCATGAAAAGAAAAATTGACATCCACCGGTATGTAGCAGGAAGCTACAGAGGAAACCCACACGGGCTTCTCAGAAACAAATAAAAGGTTCGAATTGTGGACCAGGACGAATTTTGCTTCACCTACGATGCTTTGTTTCCGACAAACCCGTGTAGGCTTTACTGCGTATAGTTTCGTGCTACATACGGGTGGGTGTCAATGTTTTCTTTTCATGAACCTTCCACCACTTGCGGAATTCCGCAGTACTGATTTGCCGTAATAATAATTGTTATCATTCACGTGGAAGTATAGCACGCTAGGTGTGCCGCCATGCTAGCGCCCCTCCAGCAGTTTTGATTCGAGAGCCCCTCTTTCGCGCAGGGCACGGTGGACCAGCTCATCCGCGGCATGGCCCTCCAGCGTGCGCGCGTGCCCAGTCCGGCGCTGGCGGACGCCGTGCGCGAGCACCTGTACCGGAACGCGAGCAGCCAGGCGGGCCTGGACCTGGCCTCGCTCAACGTGCAGCGGGGCAGGGACCACGCGATACCCGGATACGCGTTCTGGCTGCGCCGCTGCCTGGGACGACGGGTGCATGACTTCGCGGACCTGTACGCCTTCATGGAACCTCGCCGGGCACAGCTTCTCGCGGAGCTATACGAGTCAGTATAAACCGCGATATCCTGCAGACATGGCAAATAGTAGCTCCAGTCAAGCGCGAGCTGGCTAAAAATGCCCGTCACTTGTCCCTTACTTCATCATCATCATCAGCCTATATCTCTGTCCACTGCAGGACGAAGGCCTCTCCCTGTGATCTCCAATTACCCCTGTCTTGCGCTAGCTGATTCCAACTTGCGCCTGCACATTTCCTAACTTCATCACACCGCCTAGTTTTCTGCCGTCCTCGACTGCGCTTCCCTTCTCTTGGTATCCACTCTGTAACTCTAATGGTCCACCGGTTATCCATCCTACGCATTACGAGACTTGAAACCCTGACTTGAAAAAAAATTCAAGTCAGGGTTCTATTGGTATTTAAATGGCTCTGCACGTTCACCTATGGTCACTTTCACGAACATATCTACAATAAGTTGTGATTAGACAATGAAACTCGAGGTTTGATTACACTTTTGATCGTGATAAGATACTGACCCTGCAACACTGTGTAGGCTGTCTCCGGATAAAGATTAAATAGTTCCAGCATTTGGAAATCCAACAATTTAATGCCGTAAACCACACCAGTCGTTTATCGCGTCGGATTATAATACATTATCCTGACCTCCCCTTCGCCTGCAGGTTAAGTAAGCTTATTGTGTTTTCAAATACAGGTATAGTGTTCCCAAAGCACTGGGCATGATCCAAATAGCGCAAGCTGACATTTGTTAGTGCAGGAACTGCCCAGCACTAGGCCTTCTCCGCAACGCGAGCGTATATGGAGAATCCCGCGTGTCGTCCGCTACAGCACGTCCCGAGGAGACACAAAAGATAGTCCTCGCTGTGCAAGCAGGGGATACGTAGTAAAGAAAAGCATACTGACACGACCACTCTATTGCGAGAGAAAATTTTGCTTCAGCTGTAGTTTTCTTGGACTTTCCAGCATGCAGCCAAAAGTGTCTGCTTTCAAAAGTGGGGGGAGGGGGCAAATGGCATACTTCCCCCCCCCCCCACACACACACACTTTCTACAGTGGGGGGGGAGGGGTCAAGTGTCCCCCCCCCCCCCCCTGTAGATACGCCTGTGGCACGTGGGACCCGCCCGTGCACTTTTTCTTTTTTTCCGCTGCTGGCGTGAGCGTTGCGCGCTGGCACGCGCTGTACAGTCGCAATCTTGTTGAGGGTGAACACGGGAGCTCGTGGCTTTCTTAGGGAGCCTACATGCAAGCGCTGTTTTGCATGTAGGTTCCCTAGGCTTTCTATATCACCAGCGCCGTCAGACGGCAGCCACAATATCTGCGCGCATGCTCGGGGAGGGTAGGCTCCTTTCGTGCGCATTACGTCATCGTAGCGCGCGTGTGTCGTCTGCTAGCAGTTTTTTCCCCTCAATAGAAACCAAATTATGACCGAAACCACAATTTTGATGCTTTTAACTCAGAACGTTGTGCTTCTTATGCTTGGCGTTATTGTAATTACTTCAACTTTTCACTTTGTTTAGTTTTCCTTCTGCTGTGTTCTTATCGTACAACGAACAGGCAAGGGAACACAAACATCCGAACTTTTATTTGGTGCAAGTTCAACAAAAGGATTGATCCGTTTAGAAGTAGTATTAGTAAGCAGGAATAATTTTCTCTTTGATGATGTTAGTATTTTGTCATACAACCCTTTGCGGAAACGACTGCTGCCATCCTAGAGCGCAGTGACACGTACAGCCCTGGCACGAAGTCATGATGCGCTCGAAGGTCCTCCCATTCTTGTCGAACGGCTGCCCACAGCTCGGCCCCAGTCGTCGGGCGGACAGGTTTCCGCACCATGGCTGCTTTGATGTACCCCCATATATTTTCGCTGATGTTCATGTCAGCGCCTTTGGCCGGCCAGGAAAGCATGCTGATTCTGCGATTTTCTATATGTCCCTTAAACACTATTGTCGTGTGAACCGGCGCCAGGTCATGTTGAAACATAAAATCGGCATCGGGAAAGACGCTGCGGGCGTAGGGCAGCAACACATTGTCGAAAATTTCTGTGCAGTATCGCTGCGAAGTAAGGGCACCTTCTATGCGATGCAGAGGCCCGAGACCAAGCCTTGACACCGCGCCCCACATGTTCACGAAGTTTCGGCCACTCGCGGCGACTCCCTGCACATTGGCTGGCTCGTAACTGCATGGAACTCGTATTTTTGACCATCCTTCGCAATATCAAACGTGCATTAAGAAAAGTTTTTTTACCGTGTGCCTCTGGTTCGCCAAACTCGCATCCGTTGGTCTTGGCGAGTTGTAAAAGTCGACTCATCCGAGAAGATCACTCGGCCCCCGTCATTTGCCATTCATGAGGCGTGTTCTTCGGCAAACTGGAGACTGGAGACAGTGACGACTCGCTTTCGTGCAGCTACAGAATTTTGCAGTCCAGCACTTCGGAGGCGTCGCCGGACCGTAGCAAGGGAAGCGTCCACATCTAGCTGCTCCCGCACTTGCCTCGCGGACTGGAAGGGGTTCTCGACGACAGCAGCTACCATAAGCGCGTCTTCATCCTCCGTCGTTGCCTTTGGTCGACGCCTGTGTGGGGCATCACAGAGTCGGCCTTCCTTGCTGAATGCCTGTATAATCCTGTTGACGGTCTTTAGCGGCCTGTGCACGAGAGCACCGATGGAGCACTGTGAATATCCCTTGAGCCAATATTGTACAATTCTCCACCTCTCTTCTTCGGGAACGTGCCTTATTGCGGTACGCGCGCAGCAGACGACACGCACTTGCTTGCGTGACGCAATGCGCGCGGCGGGAGAATTTGCGCACGCGCCGGACACACTGCGCATGAGCAATGCTTCTCGTTGCCGCCGCTGAACCGCACTGTCAGCTCAGAAGTCCACGCGTTCCCGTGTTCACCCTCAAAAAGATTGCGACTGTACGCGCACTGAAGTCCCTGCTCAGCTGCTGTGTGTACGCTCGGGTGTTGCACTGGGCGGTGACTAACACCGCCGGCGAACTCCTGCCGGTTGCATCCAGTGCGCATTTGGGGTTCGACGCCTGCAACGCCACTGCCCCGCTGCCTATATCACGCCGAGGTTTTGAAACGTTGTTGGTATCCGTCCGGTCCGTCGTTCCTGCAACCCAGAAGTAGTTATTGACTTGAGTGTTGCGGTGCGCCAACTTGTCGCATCCGCGTTCAAAAAAAAAAGAGAGTGCTCCTCGTTTAAATGAAGTGAGGTTTGCCAACGTACAAGTATTCTCCCACTTCGCAAGGAAGGCGGAACAAGGAAGAGCGACGATAAATCTTGCTATCGCTCTCAATGCTTCGGGCCTAAGCGCCCAATTTGAATGCGTTAGCATTACGAGTGTCAAAGTGGAAAAAACTGTATGTGAAGTGTAAGAAGCCACTGAGAGGGTAGAGCTATATATACAGGGTGCCCCAAAATATCATGCACCAAGATTTGAAAATATACAAATGCCACGTAGCTGGACAGAACCGAAGTAATTTTCCTTGCCGGCGCTTGGCGATACTCAGATTATTTTTTTGCACTCCGCCTAACTACATAATTACGCACGTTTCCTTGCTAGAGATTATAGCCATTTTCGAGCGTAACTAACATCAAGTTTTCGTTGTCGCTTTCATCTTTGGAATCACGCAGAAATATAGATTTGCTTTGTCTTCTGCACAAAATCATGCATAATGTGCATCCATCTACTTTAGCGCTCGTTCGTCCCTCTCACACATCTAGACGTCTGCATAATCATCTCAGTTTCCAACGCATCTTCGGTCACACCAATGCATTCAACTGCTCAGATTTGCCTCGTGTCATTGTGCTGTGGAATGGTCTTCCTGATAACATCGCTGACATTAACGACCCAGTAACCTTAAGACAAAAAAATCAGTGCAATATTTGGCTATAGTACTTAGCTGAAAATCAGTGTTTGTTTTAGTTTTGTTGTTCTTAACTTCATTGTTGTGTATTTATTTAAGCATTTGTTCTAAGATTGTTTGCTTTATTGCATACTGGAAAGCTAACAACTGTTAGTTTACCTTCCTTTCTTTTTTGCGCTCTTTCTTTATTATTTGATTCTCGTTCGGTTCATATTTATGTAACTGTATAACATGTGTTAGCTCCACAATTGCTATCTGTACCGCCCCCCTCATGCAATACTCCTTCTGGAGCCTGTGAGGTACATGAAATAAATAAAAAAGTATTAAATAATTATTCATCTCAAATATTATAATTAGATAAAAAGAGCCAACGAGAAAATAGTAGAGCAACATGAAAAACTCCCGATACAGCTTTCTGTTGTTCAATCCGTGCTACATAAAACTGTTTGTCCCAGCGTGAAAGAAACCCGCGAATACACGCAACATTTCCGCGCGATTGGCCGCTCAAGGCACTTTTAGTGACGATATAGGTGCAAACGGGAACAATAAATATATCTCGTATTTTGTAGATAAATCGTTAAGGAGACAGTCGTAGTACTGCTCATAATAAGGCTTCCGAAGTCTAAAGTTAACACTTCACTGCTACTACACTACTTTGGAGTCGGACTTCGCTTTAAGCAATCGGCTACTGATTGAGAAGCCCTAGTGTAAAGGCAGGAAATGAAAACATTGTACACCGTTAGAAATTTTCTCTGAGGCATGAAAACCTGCGCAACTTCTTTATTTTTTTTTTTTGCTTTCTTTTTTACTCGCCCCGATAACCCGCCGACTCTGGTGATGCGATCCTGATCTCGAGGTATAGAGTTCGATCCCGGTGGCAGCGGCCGCATTTCGACGGCAGTAATATGCAGAACCGGTCTTGTAATTAGATTTAGGTGCACGTTAAGGAACCTCAGCTGGTCAAAATTGCGAAATGCACAATGC
Organism: Dermacentor silvarum; assembly: GCF_013339745.2. Classification (NCBI taxonomy): domain Eukaryota; kingdom Metazoa; phylum Arthropoda; class Arachnida; order Ixodida; family Ixodidae; genus Dermacentor; species Dermacentor silvarum. Next base: position 111,643,129 of record NC_051163.1, read on the forward strand.
AAACTAACTAGCAAGCATACACACATAGGCCCTGTAAAATATGTGAAGGACCCTAAAACGCATTAAAAGAAAAGGGTGCCATTCTTCATGTGCTGAACCACCAGAACAGATTGCGTTTGACTCGTTTGGTTGCGGACTTCGCCTATGGGTCGCTGGCGGGGCTCGGGAGAACCAGCTAGCCAAATTACTTTGTTGTTGCGTTCGCATGAATTTAAACGCGTGTTTTTCTCAACAGAAACTTTTTCGTTTACGCGGCACTGTACCCTTAACACCTATTCCCACCCCAAGTCTCTCCTACCCAAATGCCACGCAAGCTGTTCTGCCGAGATTCGACTCTGCAGCCGGAGTGAAAGTGACACCGTGTCGAAAAAACCCCACTATACTGATGATGTCCAGGGCTAGTTCGCCGTGCGGCTTATTATGCTCTCCACACAGAGACGCGAAGTACGGCTGCACGCAGTCACGGTTTCACCGGTAGTGGGTTCACAATATACACCACAAGGTGTTTGAATCCGCCACCTCCCAGCTTCGAAGGAACAAGTGTTCATCGCATGTGGTCACGAAGCTGGTGATGGCTTTATAGTTTTCTGAGGTATATGTGTTTGTCGATGGCGTCATTACATTGCAGATAGCGAAAACGGTAATGTGGCAGTAGAATTCAGTGATCCGTGACTTGCAACGAAAACAATAAGTTGCGCCTGTACAGAGATGTGGGACGGCCGGACACAACGTGTTCTTCTAATGCCATTATCATTTTATTGCTATTAGCATTATTAGGGCACTTCAAGCAATTTCCTCGTGCTATCTGTCTGGCTGCCTGTCTTTCCGCCTGTGTTTGTACCGTTTTCCCGCCAACGTGGATCACTGGGTAGCCTATGGTCTAGTGGTTCACAGCATGGCGCTGCCTTGATCAGGTAACAGGGTTCGAAAGGAATTGTCGGGCCCACTTGGATCACGGGTATCTGACATTGCATATGTGCTGTTCTCCCGCCAACTTGGATGGATGTCTGGATAGCCTATGGTTTAGTAGTTCACAACATCGCGCTGCTTCAGATAACAGGGTTCGGCAGCAATCGTCGGGCCCACTTGGATCACGGGTATCTGACATTGCATATATGCCATTTTTCTGCTAACTTATGTTACTGGACATGTGCTACTACTTATATGCCGCCGTTCAATGAACTTCGATCGTTCACCCCAGCTTGGATTGCTGGGTGGGTGAAACTAGGCATGTGCCACACTTTCATGAACCTCTTTGATCTCAATTTGGGTCACCAAGTATGTGCAACTGTGTGTGTTAATTTGGGTATTGCGTCCTATCGCACATTACCCGTCCACAGAGCCTACATTTATTTTGTCTTTTATTGTTTTTGCTTTCCGTAAAAACTTTCATGCTCCCCCGTAGCGTCACTAAATGCTAGAGGATCATGTGTACAAGAGGATTATGTGTTGCATAGCAGTCGCAAGACGCAGGACATCGTAAAACTGAGTGTCTGGCGCCTAATTTAATGAACTCTTTAGTATGGTGGGGTTAGCCTGATGGACGGTAGCGGCCATTATATTTACTGCGGTTTTACTGCGACCACGAAAAAAAAACACATGTGAAGCCACATGGCGATCCTGTCACAGCGCAGCCGCCCATATAGACGAATATATGGGCGTCTGGACGTCGACTGGAAAGAATACCGACGCACTATCTGACAAGTCCCACTGGGGAGTTTCTGCATGCAGTAATTTGTTGTTTTCACATCACCAGAGGGGAAAGTGACCGGATACGGCGCGGCTTGTGGCTGCATAGAATCGTGCGAGAGAACTTCCCCCATCTCGTAACGCCCGCTCGTGAGAGGAAAACATTTTCTTGCCGTATCCAGTTCACGCGTTTCCCGCCTTGTTAAATAGGTTCAACTTGAACTATTTCAGGTGAGATTTCTGCGACGCACTTTTAATGGTGTGTTTTCTATTGACTCTATAGTCCCGAGACGTCTAGAGCCCTCTCGACTCTGCCTGTCTGAATATGCACCGTAAATTTCAAAGATCGGATCTCTGCAACACTCCAGTTGTCAATTAGGATGTGACGTATATATTATTACGATATCATCGAAAGATGTTCAAGGGACGAGCCACCGCGAAAAAGACGATGAAGTGTGTCTGTGCTCTTGGTGCGAGCGAGTGTCGGCCTGGCTGTCTGGCTCCAGTGTAAATAGCCTGTAAATAGCCTCTTTCGTCTGTGTCCTTCCACACGTAACATTCTGGTGGAGCTTAGCGATCCCCGTCCTCGCCACGGAACTCCGAAGTGGTCGGTACATCGAGCTTGTCACCATGCCCCCCGGTGACGAGACCGCCTCTGCAACGGCTTCGGGTCGTCCGACTACTCCTATCGTCACGGTTGCCCAACATCGCGACCCTGGTGTGTTCTCTGGCCTGGAGGGACAGTACGTTGACGACTGGCTCAAGCTATATGAACACGCCAGTGCTAATAACAGGTGGGACCCAACGATTATGCTCGCCAATGTCATCTTTTATCTCGGCGGCACCCCACGTGTGTGGCACCAAACACATGACGACGAGATAACAAGTTGGGACACTTTCAAAGAAAAGCTACGGGAACTGTTCGGCGACCCTATTGGGCGCAAGGTTGCCGCGCGAAAGGCTCTTGCGTCTCGTGTTCAGACCTCTACAGAGCCGTACGTTTCGTACATACTCGACGTCTTGGCTCTCTGCCGCAAAGCTGACGATGGTATGTCTGAAGCAGATAAAGTAGCCCATGTGCTAAAAGGCATTGCCGACGACGCTTTCAATTTGCTTGTTTTCGGCAATGTCTCGACTATCGACGCCATCATAAAAGAATGCCGTCGCCTTGAACACGCTAAGAGCCGCCGTATCACACCCCACATCACGCGGCTACCTAACACTGCTGCTACGTCAACATGTGAGGGTCGACCGCGTCAGGCCACTACCTGTGACGACGTGACCCGTATTGTTCGCCGTGAGCTCGAGGCCACCTGTTCCCCAGCTTTCTCCGCGACGCCTCCCGATCCGCCAGCTACCACGATTGCGATGATTCAGGCCGTCGTAAGACAGGAATTTGAGAACATGGGTCTGAACTCCGTTTGTTCGACGTCTCAACCTAGCGTTCCCCAGTTCTATTGCTGCCCTCCTCGCCCTCGGCAATCCTTTTCTGCCACATCTCGCCGCAACCCGTCCGAATGGCGTACCCCTGATGACAGGCCGATCTGCTTCTACTGCTGTCGCATCGGCCACGTCGCTCGTCACTGCCGCAACCGATGGCCACCTCCTCCTCGGACATACGCCGCCGCTTATTCCCGCACCTTTGGACCTTCTGCTCCCTATGCCACCCGCCATGCACCCACTGCCGCTGATGCCCCTGCTCCGAACCTTCGCTACAGTCGCTCACCCTCACCTCGACGCCATCAGTCTCGTTCGCCCCAACCCCGTCGCTTTTCTTCGCCGCCTATCGCCTCCCGGATGCCGCCGGAAAACTAGGCACTGCAGCTTCTGGAGGTGAAGCTGCGTGGTCGACCCTGCCCTCAAATCCTCTGCTCACGTTGCCTACGAACGAAAACCTTCTTGACGTTGACGTCGACGGCTATCCTGTCACTGCTCTGATCGATACAGGGGCCCACATTTCAATCATGAGTGCTGCCTTCCGACGACGACTCAGAAAGCTCCTCACCCCAGCGTCGGCACGCGTCGTCCGCGTTGCGGATGGCGGTACTGTCCCCATCGTCGGCATGTGTACGGCACGTGTCAGCATCGCCGGCCGTCACACTCCTGTCCTCTTCACCGTGCTTGCTCATTGCCCCCACGACCTAATTCTCGGACTCGATTTTCTTTCTGCGCATTCTGCTCTTATTGACTGCTCTGCCAGTACCCTTCGCCTTGAGTTGCCGATTCTCGCAGAACCTCCTAATGAACCCCAGTGCCGCTTACGCCCCAGCGACTTTATTCGCCTACCACCAAAGTCTATATTGAACTGCCTATATTGAACTGTTGTCTTCCCGACCTGTTCCTGATGGCGAGTACCTCGTCACTCCTCTGCCCGAGATCCCACTACAGTATGACGTCACCGTGCCTCACAGTATTCTTACTATTACTAATAACTGCACTCGCCTGCCGATCTTTAACTTTGGGTTGGCAAAACAAATTCTCCCGCAAGGTATTTGCCTCGCCAACGTTGATTGCCTCGGCGACCATCAAGTGGCAACTTTACCAACTGATGGTTCTTCCGAGCTCGGCGTGTCCCTCGCGCCAACGTCTGGCGCCGATCCCAACATAAAGAAAATGGTTGCGGCGGACCTGTCCTCTACACAGACTGAAGACCTTTGCAAAGTGTTATCGGCCTACCGAGATATTTTCGATTTCGACGATCGCCCTTTGGGCCAGACGCTCGCGGTCAAGCATCGGATTCCTACTGGCGATGCTACGCCTATTCACCGACGACCATATCGCGTTTCTGCGTCGGAACGCCGAGTAATTCAAACTGAAGTGACCAAAATGCTAGATAAAGACATCATTGAGCCTTCTTCGAGTCCCTGGGCGTCCCCTGTGGTGTTGGTTAAGAAGAAGGATGGCACGTGGCGCTTCTGTGTAGACTACCGACATTTGAACAAAATTACTAAGAAAGACGTCTACCCGCTCCCACGTATCGACGACGCCCTTGACTGCCTTCACGGTTCCAGCTATTTCTCTTCTATTGATCTTCGCTCTGGATACTGGCAGATTGCTGTTGACGATATGGACAGAGAAAAAACCGCTTTCATAACACCTGATGGCCTGTACCAATTTAAAGTAATGCCGTTTGGGTTATGCAATGCCCCTGCCACCTTTGAGCGTATGATGGACTCCTTACTCCAAGGCTTTAAATGGTCCACGTTTCTCTGTTACCTCGACGACGTCATCGTCTTCTCGCCAACGTTCGACTCTCACCTTGAGCGTCTAACAGCTATACTTGATGTATTTCGAAAGGCGAAGATGCAACTCAACTCGTCCAAATGTCGTTTTGGCCGCCGAAAAATTACTGTTCTGGGACATCTCGTCGACGCTTCCGGAGTGCAGCCTGATCCCGACAAAACTCGCGCCGTCCGAGACTTTCCGGTTCCGAAGACAGCCGCAGACGTTCGCAGTTTTGTTGGGCTATGCTCGTACTTTCGTCGTTTTGTTCAAGATTTCGCGGCAATTGCTAGACCCCTCACTAATATTCTGAAGAAAGGCGCACAATTTTCGTGGGGCACTTCAGAAGCCACCGCCTTCTCTCGTCTCGTCACTCTTCTCACCTCACCACCCATTCTCGCCCACTTCGACCCTGATGCCCCTACAGAATTGCGTACAGATGCCAGTGGTCATGGTGTAGGTGCCGTCTTAGCCCAGTGTCAGCGTGGCCAGGATCACGTTATTGCTTACGCAAGCCGCCTCCTATCACCATCGGAGCGCAACTCTTCCATTACGGAAAGGGAATGCCTTGCTGTTGTTTGGGCGGTTGCGAAGTTCCGTCCTTACCTTTACGGTCGTCCTTTCTCCGTAGTCACTGACCATCATGCCCTCTGCTGGCTCTCATCGCTAAAAGATCCTGCAGGCCGGCTTGGTCGATGGGCTTTGAGGCTACAAGAATTTTCATATTCCGTGATCTACAAGTCTGGCCGCCTGCACCAAGACGCTGACAGCTTGTCGCGTTACCCTGTTGACGACTCTGACACGTCTAATACTGACAATGCTGCTTGCGTTTTCTCCGTATCCCAGCTCCTTCATTTCGCCGACGAGCAACGTCGTGATGTCTACATCAGAGCACTCATCGACCGTTTGGAACACTCTCCGGCCGATGCTACTCTACGCCTCTTCGTCCTCCGCGACGGTACTCTGTACCGCCGTAACCTTCATCCGGACGGCTCTGAGTTCCTACTTGTAGTACCTAAACACCTCCGCTCAACCGTTCTAGAAGAGCTTCACGACGCACCAACGGCAGGACACCTCGGCGTATCTCGAACCTATGACCGAGTACGTCGCCGCTTTTTCTGGCCGGGCCTTGCCCGTTCCGTACGGCGTTAGGTCGCCGCTTGTGAACCTTGCCAACGACGCAAGAAGCCTTCCCAGCTCCCCGCTGGTTACCTGCAGCCGCTCGACATCCCTGCCGAGCCCTTTCATCGTGTTGGCTTAGACCTTCTCGGCCCCTTTCCGGAATCTACATCAGGAAACAAGTGGGTTGCCGTCGCTGTGGACTATGCGACCCGCTACGCCGTAACACGCGCTCTTCCGACCAGTTGCGCTACTGACCTCGCGGACTTCCTCCTCCACGATATCATTTTGATGCATGGTGCTCCGCGTCAAATGCTCACCGACCGTGGCCGTACGTTCTTGTCCAAAGTCATTGACGACATCATGCGTGCCTGCTCAATACAGCATAAAATTACCACCTCCTACCACCCACAAACGAACGGCCTCACTGAGCGTCTGAACCGCACGCTTACAGACATGCTATCGAAGTACGTTTCAACCGACCACCGTGACTGGGACCTGGCTCTACCTTACATTACCTTTGCGTACAACTCTTCCCGTCTCGAAACTGCTGGCTTTTCCCCGTTTTACCTCTTGTATGGCCGAGAACCGACGCTACCACTAGACACTGTGCTTCCGTCCACCACAGCTTCCACTAGCGATTATGCCCGTGATGCAATCGCCCGTGCTGACCATGCTCGCCAACTTGCGCGTGCTCGTCTGCAAGTGTCTCAAGAAAAATAAAAACAACGCTACGACCTCCGTCACCGTGATGTGCATTTTGCGCCCGGCACCCTCGTGTTGCTTTGGTCACCATCGCGTAAAGTTGGCCTTTGTGAAAAACTGCTCTCCTGTTACACCGGCCCATATCGCGTACTCCGCCAAGTGACCGATGTCACCTACGAAATCGTTCTCGCCAAGCCCACTACGTCCTCCGCTGTGACCACCAGTGATATTGTACACGTCGCCCGACTCAAACCCTACAACTCTCCAAGTGCATTGGATATTTAACAGCACCGTGACGGCGCTTTTGCCGCCGGGGGGGTAGTATTACCATATCATCGAAAGATGTTCAAGGGACGAGCCGCCGCGAAAAAGACGATGAAGTGTGTCTGTGCTCTTGGTGCGAGCGAGTGTCGGCCTGGCTGTCTGGCTCCAGTGTAAATAGCCTGTAAATAGCCTCTTTCGTCTGTGTCCTTCCACACGTAACAATATAAATAAGACCCATTGGTGAATGCCGTCGGAAAGTTTGCGCCATATGGTAATAAAACTATGTTTCTCAGGTGATCTCAAAAAATCGTTTTTCTTTCGGCATTTTTTGCTTTACAATGGTACGTGCTGAAGCAAACGAAATTTCTAAGCCACCTATAGTTTTTTTTTCCACATAGCTAAATACTTCTTGAAGACAATCCCCAGTGGGTCTTTTTAGTATAGCAATAACATTTAAATTGGTAACTGTGTTTTTCATAGGCGTATGATTTTTTTTAATGTGGGGCCCATTCAGTTACGCAGTGTCGAGCGGACGCCCATCGAAAGGTGGCGTTATGTGTCTCACCTGCCTCGTCCTGGATTTCGAGGTGTATGTCCGTGAAAGTTTTCGCAGTTACGTTCCAACCATTCATCCAGCACAATGAAATCCCACTTGGTCAAACGTATAATTCTAACTTCCCAGATCGACAGATAACTGCCATAACCTCCAGCAGATAAATGGTTCGAGTACTTATGTTTCATCTTTGTAGACATTCCTTTTTGCATGGATTGTCGAACGACGTAATCAGGGAAGCAAATTAAACAAAAGCATGCAAGCCGTTTTTATGCGGACACTGCCGGTTCACTGACAAAATATGCTGCCCATCATACAACGATTATGGTCGTCAGGTTGGTCAGTGGCCAGTTCGTGATTCTAACAGCTCTGTGTTTGTTTTTTCCCACACTCTATGTCCCAGCGCGATGTTCATAGCAGATGATGCGCGTTCTCTATATCCTCACGTATGAGGCGGGAACACTTCTTCCAAGTTCTTTCAATCTTAATGAAAGGAAGCTTTCCTGTGGAATTCGAAATAGCTCGAGTGAACTAACACGTGACAATGCTCCAGGAGCCCCGACGACGTCGACCTGTGGGTTGGTGGCCTGATGGAGCGGCCCGCGCACCCGGACGCCTTGGTGGGTCCCACCTTCGCCTGCATCATCGCGCGCCAGTTCCGCGGATTCCAGGAAGGGGACCGCTACTTCTACAGCCACGGAGGACCCATGGCTCTCACGGATGGTGCGCATATAAACCGATGCGCATGCCATTATGCTGTGCTACTTGTTCCTTATTTCACTGACGTGGGACGTTTCCGTAGCAACTGCGATGTTTTTTTTTTCTTTCAAGTAAATCTTGCAACCAATAATTAACATTCGCAGGTAATTCACACTAGTGATTAATTATGGTGACTCACCATAAAATGGAGAAAAAGTCATTCTACCACCTTGACTTTGTCTTAACGGAGTCTGCAACACCTTCCATAAAATTGTCAGTTTCATATGTTTATCGACAGTCGATCATAATTCGTGACTGAAGAGGATATACACACCGATTCTACTATAGTGTGCTACTTGTTCCTTATTTCAGTGAAATTTAAAGTAATATTGCAGTAAATGTTTGAAAGCTTGTGGCGCTCATAGCGAGTGCATTGATTAGACGCGGGAATTTTCGGCCACTAACTGCAGGATGTGTTTCGAACACTTCGCGGCATTGTGTCCCCGTGTTGTAACTAGTTTCGTGGAGGCGGAACAGGGCAACCAGAGTCTGATACTTTGATACTGTTTCATTCTATGTACAGTCCCAGCCGATTGTAGCTCGTCTTTTGCTTGAACAGAAACCAGTTAACACTTGTCACTGTGACGGTTTACCGGCTACTGTGTTCCGCTGCTTAGCTCACGGTTTCGACTCCCTGCCATGGATACCACATTCCGTCGTGGACCTAACTCCGGAATAATTTGGACCACCTTTAACGTGCCCCCAATGCACGGGACACGGGTGTTTTTTGCATTTCGCCCCCATCGAAATGCGGCCACCATGACCGGGGTTTGATCCCGCAACCTAGTGCATAGCAGCACACCACCACAGCCTTAGAAGCCAACGTGGCGGATCCGATTTGGGATACACTTCAGAGAAACACAGGTGTTGGGAATCAGGCCGTGACACCCCACTACGGCGTCTCGATGAATGTCTAAGCAATTTCGTGAGTTACTCTGTTTCTGTGTTTAGAACATTAGATTGTGGAGACGCTTGTGCTAGCCACCCTTCCATTGTATTGTGCGATCGCGAAATGACATATTTAAAAGCTAAGTACAACTGCGCGAGTTTTATTTATGATGCTGTGCCGTCCGTTTGCAATATTGACCCCATATTCAGAAGTACGCCTTAACTTGAAGCCCATGCCTAACTTGGTCAAAATAACGCCTGGTGTGAACGTACCCAAATGCTCATTGCCTTCCCTTGGGTGCGTTCGCGTCAGGCGTCACTTCGGCCAAGTCATGCATTAGCTTCAAGTTAAGGCCTATTTATGAATACGTGGGAGTTCATGCCTAACGTAATCTTCGTCTTATGCCATGCGTCCCAGCCAACATCAGCCAGATGTTCAACGAAAAAAAAGAAAAAATTAAAAAAAACACGGTGCCAGATAAGACCGCCGGTGTTCGCTCGCCAGAGTTCTGACAAGCGAACATCATATGTCTGAAAATCGAATCTTGCTCCGTTGTTTTTCCTTTAATCTTTCTTTTTTTTTCGTTGAATAGCTCGGCTAACGTTAGTTGACACACCCTATAGACTGTGTATTTACAGGCGTGGGATAGCGCGAGTGACTGTGTCTTATGCAAGCTGCTGCTTTTATCTCAGAATCTCGGTAGTCAACGTGTGTCCTGTGTTCTTAAAAAAATAATTAAATTATGGGATTTTACGTGCCAAACTCATGATCTGATTATGAGGCACGCCGTAGTGGGGGACTCCAGGTTAATTTGAACCACCCGGGGTTCCTTAACGTGCACGCAGTATACACGGTTGTTTTCGCATTTCGCCCCCAACGAAATGCGGCCGCCGTGGCCGGAATTCCATCCCGCAACCTAGTGCTTGGCAGCACAACACCAAAGCCGCTACGCGACCACGGTGGGTGTTCTCCTTGCTTGTGGCTGGTGTAAGTGGTGCTGCTGAAGTATCCATAGTTGCCGAATTACCCAGTTTGCAGTTTTATTAAGTTCAAAGAAGGCCTGTTCCCACGGCCCAGTGGAAAGTGGCGTCGTACACAGGTGAAAAATACGAAAAAGTGGGACTGTGCGAGCTCTCAGGGTTGGCCGTGGCCTCAAATCTACTCGGCTACACGCGACACACAGCACACGCCATTTCGCAGTCCTAGAGAAAGCCTGTCGCGTGGATTATGAGAACGACCTTGGACGTAACGCGTGTTCACGCTGGCCTAAAGTCTTGCGAAAAACGTGGTCTTTTTGTTCTGGTCACAATGGCGGCGACAACGCGAGGTGTCTTTGATATAAGATAGGGTCAAGGGAGCAAATAGCGTCCGTGACACGAAGGAAAAGAGCGAATAATTTGCGACTCCGCCAGGACTTTCGCGACAGTTGGAAAAACTCTTTATTGTCTTTTGCGGGCACCGTAAGCAAACCAACAGTCGGACGTCACAATAGCTTCTTTTTTTTTTTCTGCGCGGCATTATACGACCAAAGTGCTCGCGCTCCTATGTAATCATTTAGGCCGAAGGTGTCGCAACAGAAATTTCGGAGAGCAGTTTCTGAGTATTAATGCGCTACGCAGTCTATAGTTATGTGTATGCAGTAAATTCCAGAGTGGATACAGATGGATTTTATAGCAGCTATATTTTTTATTCGGGACCGCTAAGTCAGAACGAAGCCGTCACAAGCTCTCTTCTAAATAACTTAGAGGGCACATATTTGTTGCCAATTTCGAACGCATTTCTTGAAAATTATCTGTAACATTTAACACCGATCGACAGCTTCAGGTAAATTACTTGAAGTGCTGCACAACTACGGACACGGCAGATAGCTAGTTAACCTACTCCTATTCAGCTCTTGGTGCAGCTTTTTTTATCTGCTTTAGGGCATGCCTATTGCAGCCCCATAACTCACGGAGAGTAACAATAAAGTAATACCCGCTTAACAGAGATATTCAGAGACTAGCACCAGTTTCGTCTCCAAAATATGCTAAAAAAATGTATTGACTTTACAGTTGGATTCTTTACAATCTGCGCGAGGAAGGCTTTTAGGAAACTATTAACTCGAAAGCCAATCTATTTTATAATGCATTTGAAGGAAGAACATCTCGAAACCATCCCTACCCGCGGAATTTGCGATAAGCAAGCAATCTAATTCAAAACTCTTTAATGAGCCGTAACATTCATTCAGGTCGACTTCTCAGCTTTTGTATCATAATAAATGTCTCTCTCTCTCCCTCTTTAATGAGAGTAATGTTGAAGCGACTCGCTTTGCACTAGGGCGAGCTCTTTTCCTGATGAGATATGCGCGCGAGATGTGACGTGGTTTTGTTTTGCTCGTATCTCCAGCGCAACTTCTGCAGGTTTCGCAGTTCAGCCTGGCCAAGCTTCTGTGCGCCAACGCGGACGAGCCGCACCGGATGGTGGTGCAGAGGCACGCGCTCCTCAGGCCCGACGCCGCCTCGTAAGAGACACGTTCGCCGTTTCAAGTATTATTAACTGGGAGAGTCCTTGGTACAGTCTAGGCCATTCCTGCCTAGAGCGTTGCGATGATGTGCAGCTGGATGGGCGGCCTTTAAGAGCGCTCCCGTTGTAACGATGTGGAGGCTGGTGCCATTACGCTGGTTGTATTTTTTTTTTTTTTACTTTCCTCGAGCGTTTATCCTCAGTCTTCAACATGAGCGATTTCGCGCTGGCGAGCTGCCCCGCAAAAGTTACGTAACTTTCATTCTGGTGCGTTATCTAACGTTACGTAATTACTCTTGGCACAGCCTTGGTTTATTGTCTTTAAAACGCGAGTCCTCGGGGACGGTAACTACGGCCTCATTTACCTCTGAATGGACACTGCCACAGGCTAACAAAACATGATAAACGGTTCCAACGTGATTTCCACACGCTACGTGTAAACAGTCCTCGCCGGCAAATCTCCGCTTCTCAGTCATCGTGATCTGGATTCGACGAGTAGTTCACCGTAGTTCAAATTATTCTACAATTATACCCGTTAAGCTTCATCCTTTGCTGTTAGTTACTCATATAGCGATAACGTTCTATATTATAGCTTCCGTTCTGTCCCGAACGTCTACTTATTAATACTTCTGATGATGTTGATGCCCCGCGGTGGGTCTGGGTGCATTGTGTATGACTGGAACTCGCGCCTGCCGCTCATGCGACCTCTGTGGCATGTAGGACCGGAATTTTAAAACTACCGTATTAAGTCGTATAAGGCCTGCGCGTTTTTTTTTTTTTTTTTTTATGACTGAGCTTTTTTTTTTTTTTGCCTTACAGGCATACGGTAGGCAGTAGCGGCCTTACAGTCAGGCTTTCGGCCACTGACTGAAGCTTCATGACTGCGCTCAGACTGCTATGCAATGAATGCAAGCAGAGGCGGCCGACTAACAACGCACTTATAGTCGCCGAAACAGTTTACGGACATGAACACATGCCACCTTGTAATGGCTTGCGAGAATTTAACAGCAAGCGAGTATGTACGTTACGCTTAGTGAAACTTTTTTTTTTCAAACCTTCGCACTCCGAAAGGGGGGTTGCGGGCCTTATATATGTGAGATTGCGGGCCTTATATGCGAGATTCACTCGCGTATACGCGAGTGAATCTCGCATATACTGTTGTTGACTTCGGTGTGCTTTTACCACCTGCTCATCTCACTTCGTTTTGAGTGCGTGGCCTGACGCAAAGAACGCAGCCCTGATATTAAGGGCAGCTGTGTCCCTTTTCAAAGCCTACTGGCCTTGACACGTGGCTTTAGGGATGCCCCAGCGTGGTGGACATGTATATACACACCACTCTATTTAAATCGGTTTTAACGTTGATGCAAACTTCCTTCTCATCATCACTCTTTTTTCTTCCCCACCCCCTTTCCCGGTATCAGGCCGACCTCTCCGCATCTCTGTATATAAACTATTCTCTCTCTCGCTCTCTTTAGCCTATCTTTGTCAAAGTCATTAAAAAAGATAGCCCCACGTATGAAAACGTAGGCCAGCCTTTCTGAGTCAAAGCCCTTGACAAAGATAGGCCCACCTATGAAAACGTAGGCCAGCCTTTCCGAGGCACCTTCTCCCTATGTGTAACTTTTATACCATAGTGCGCTACTGCATCTGCGGGCCACCCTTCTTGATTTTGACAGCGAACCTGCCCCCTCTTGTCTTTTATCCTTCTGGCTATGCTGCATATAAGTGACCACAAATGGCGACGCGTGCAGGAACCCACTGACCCCGTGTGACCATCTCCCGGACACGGACCTGAGGTACTGGACGAGGGCGTCCGCCATGGGGCGGGACCGCTAGTTCGGGGCCCTGCGTCCATTGGCTGTCGCCCGCAGCGACAGTGCTATGAAGGTAAACCATACATACATGCAGTCGCGTTGCACGTAAGCATTTTTGCGGAAGAGTTGCACGACTTTTTACGAAATTCTGCAATGCTACACACAATCGCCGTTTGTGCCACTCGCTTTCGAGTAGGAAATATTCTTGAAAGTCATTAAATTGTTGTTAAATTGGCGGGAAGCTTTAGTAGGTTACATAGAGCGGCCGCTCCACTACTAGGTGGTGCCCGATGAGGTTTAATATTCAGAATTCCCTCGTTTGCCCCAACAGTGACGTAAAGCCAGTCATTAATTGTATTGGAGTACTTCTTGCTCGGCTATCTGGAGACTCCCATACCTGCTAGAAGAGTTTCGCAAATTAACACACATATACACGCATGAAGACGTTCGTCCTGTCTACACTTCACCTGTGTATGTGTGTCAATTTTGCGCGTCTCTTGTAATAGTCACTTACCAATGCACGCAGCGTCCGGCAGACGCCGTCTCCCCGCTACTTAACGACACACTCTGCAAATGGTCGTAGGAGGCGCGACTCTCCGAACTGGACCTGGGAAGCCAATTGGCGACCCTCAACCAGGCCCGGCGAGCTGCAATAGCCAGTGGGGCCCTGGAAGAAGTGCTACACGCGCAGTATCCAAGCACAATCTTTATTCGAATAAAGTTGTTTCTCTCTCTTTTTTTTTTCTTAATAAACTGAGCAGAGTGAAAGAAGAAGAAAAATTTGGAGGACGTTTAAGCTTCGCCTTTAGGAGTGGAACGTGATAGCATTCAAAGATCCCTGAATGCTTGTCAGGCTTCCCGGCAACTGTAGCTTTCTTTTTTCTCCACCTTCGCCTCTACTCGCCGCTGCCGTTTTACGCTGCCGAGGAGGCGAGCGCCATCTGGGTGGGGTTTTCGCATGTAACCGACCAAAGCGCGCCGCTGTTGTTGTGGTAGAAATGCTGGAAAAAGGGTTTGTGTTTGAGTTTCCTCGTAACAGAATTATGTTTTCTCGTAGATTCAAATTATACATTCCGACGCTACCATGGCTGTAGGTTGTAGTCAAGTCTTACTTTACGATTTTTCTGACGGATTTTGTTTTGAGAAATTCATTCTTTCTTTTTTTCACTAACGCCTTGCGTCACGCGGAGGACCTGTGTGGTCGGCGTGGTTGGGGATGAATTTCTCCGCCACGGACGCCGATGCTTACGCTGACGCCGTCACCAACGCCACATAAATAATGCGATATCAAATTATTTACCGAGATTATATGAATCTCCGAACGTGCATCATGCTTCCTGGAGCCATAAGAAACGTTCGAAACAAGTAACGCGCACGCCACCAATTTGATGTCTCAACCACTTTAACGCTATCGCGTTAAAATAAAGATACCACGCGCCGGAGTGGAACCAGCGAGCTCACGTTCATATTATCGCCAGGTTTGGTATCTGTTCGTCGAAAGTGCGCTCCACGACTAAACTGAGCGAGCGCTGCAGGCCGCGCTATATTATAGCATTTTGCGTTTTATTTCCTGACAGTGTCATGAAGATAGGAGTTTCAGAACATGTTTCCGGTCGTTTCGAGAGGCGCGGTTACGACGAGCTAGCAACCCAGCCATTGGAGTTTCTGAAACCTGGGGAATATTTTGTTCCACGCCATAACTTCTGCGGGAATCGCTTTTGGGCGCGTATCACTGTCTCGAAATTTCGATTTCTTTCTTTTCTCTCTATTTTTTTTTTTTTGCTCCCATACCTCAAACTTCAAACGCAATGCGCAACGTATTCTCGGCCACGAAATGCAGTACCTTTCATTTGAGATATGCAACAGAGCATGTAGAATCTATGTTCCTCTAAAGATTTGTTTTTGTATATTGTTACGTGTGGAAAGACACACACGAAAGAAGCTATTTACAATATATTTACACTGGAACCAAAACCGCCAGGCCGACACCTTGCTCGCGCCAAAAAGCCCAGACACACTTCATCGTCTTTCTCGCGGCGGCTCGTCTCTTTAGCATCTCTACATGGTATCGTAATACTATAATGACCCATGGTGGTAAGTTATTCGCTGAAAACGGTGATTTGCTATCCAAGATGTGTTTCTTTACACTCGCAGCTGCTATTGGGCGCTAGTTGCCGGTTTCCCTGCCGAAAAAAAAAGCTGTGGTCGACTCAGCGCACTTTAAGGAAATAGACGTTCACCTGGAAAGAACAGAAGGGATCGCCCATTTTCCATATGCGCTGGAGCTCAAAGGTGAAAGGAACATGAAATGGTCAGCGGTTCAGATAAGCAAGAGTCGTTTAGAGTATCAGCGAAGAAAAAAAAAGATCACGGGAAGAAATCGATGGAACTGCGCTCGTTATAGGCATGAGTAGCTGTACAATATAGGGATATTATTTTTTAATGAAGGGAGAGAACATATAGTAGACATAGGGCGAATTCACAAATCATATAGTAAAACAGGATTAGCTCAAGCAGGCCGTGGGGTGACTTTGTCGCCACCCACCTTTGAAGCAGATGTCGTTAGAAATCATCACCGTCACTACCTCGGAGTTACATTTCCCCGAATGTCCCCAAATTAGTATTCCGCATGTGGCCTCCCTACTCCGTTCGAAACCAAAACAAACGCCTTTAAGGTTTCCTTGTTGCCATGCCCGTTAAACGAGTGGAACCTACTCTTGTTGACGTCACTACTGAGCACAGAAGCGATCGAAGACCTGGTTGTTTAGGCACTGTAGTATTTCTTACAACAATGGTCTGTTTTAGGTGTGTTTTTTTTTTCTCTCTCTCTCTATTTAACCTTGCTATAATCTATAGGTTTTGCTTGCCCTTTCTGGCTGTACTTGGTTTACCTCGTACTTGACTTTATTTTGTGTAATTTCTCTAATAATTCCTGTAATGGATTCCTTTGTACTCGATATTTTTGTTACTATATTTATGGTGTTGTAATGGTTTTGCTTCGTACGTTATCTGTATTTATTGTATAATGTCTCTAAATTATAACTATCACCCCTCCTAGGGCCCGAAGAAGGTTATAAATAAATAAAATAAATACAAATTTCAGGCGCTTGAACGGAAAATTCAGCGAATAAATGGCACTGTGCATGTATTCCTTCAACTGTGGTCGCCAGCAGACTCGAATCAGTGCGCAAGAGCGCAGCACCAAAAATAATGCAATCTATTGTACCTGACCTTGAATTCTACAGATGCGGAACCGGGTGCTTCCAGAAGCGCCACAGATGAAAATCCTCACTCGCCATGCGCTTGTTTGCTTAACCCACGATTGGACCGGCACTTTGTAGCGTCTTATAGTCTTCGAGGAAGCTCTTCATCAGTATTACATAACATCGACGTTACTTCGATTTTCGACAAGATGAGAGGCAGATGTGAAGCATAATAAAACAGCTATAATTCATGAAAGATTTATATCTCGGTGTGCTCACTGGCTAGTTTTAACCTTCTGTGAGTGTCCGGGTAATTATTACACCGAAAGATATTGGGCAGAAAACATCAATGATTATTGTCGACGTAATAAAATAGCCGAACTCATCAAGAAATCTCTTCGAGTCAAATCTCTGGACGCCATATATTTCTTGCAGTGAGGATATTTAGGTTAGTGTTTGTTGTTTCATTGCATCATTATGCAGAGAACAGAGCCGTTAACCAGCACAAATGTGTCTCGAAGAGCTCTAATAGTTAGTACTTAGTTAGTCTAATAGTTATTAGTGCGCGAGCGCATGCGTCATTTACGTCAGCGCTCTTGTATCAGCGGTGAAAATCCAACCATAGTCAATGTAAACGGACGAAATAGCCAAGAAAAAGGCAATCGCGTTAAATAATTATGGCAGGTTCGCCTGAAAGGGTCAAGCATAACATTAACAGCAATAACAAGGTGGAAGCCATTGTTGAAACGTTTCTATACTAAGTGTTACGCAGAAAAACTACATTAAGTGTGCATTTTTATTAGTGGCACAAGCACCAAGTGACACTCTGTTTCTTGCGCGGCAACTTCTGGTTAAGGACCGACTTTCGGTTTGTCACAGAGGTGGAACAGACAGACAGACAGACAGACAAGAAACTTTATTTTGTCCTAAGGGACTATGTCGTAGTCGCGGGCCGCACCTGCACCGGGGGCGGAAGACCGTGCTCTTCGGCCCTTTCGCAGGCCCTTTGGACAGCCCGAAGCTGGATTGAAAGGTCGTCGCTCTTGACGGCTTCTTCCCAGTCTTCTTGCCTGTTAAAAGGCGAGTGGTGCAATGCTGAACATAGGTGGAACAAAATTAAAAATAAATCATAGAAAAATATAAACAGGTAGATATCGATGGTTATACTTATGACTGATGATAGACATGACATCAGAGCACAGGTTTGGTATAGTAAAGAGTTAATTAAGTTCATAAATAATTAGAAACAATTAAGGAACATCTCATTGCCGTACACCAAAGCGCACAATCGTACACTTTAGATCGTACACACCCTCCACCTTTGGTGGGAGTCGAGCCCATGACCTTTGGTGTTAATTAGGACGAGGTTAATTAAGGCACAGTGAATTAAAGTTACGTGAATTAAGGCACTCGAACCCGCGATCTATGGTCGGAAAAAAGAAGTGAGAATAACAACGCATTCGAATGAGAATGTCAAGTAATTGATGTCTCTTGAGTGTGCAGGCTTTGGCCTTCACCTTCTTTGGCGTATGCTAAAGTGACTGTCAATTTCTTTTTATTATTATTCTGAAATTAGTAAATAGGAAGATGGTACCACCAACAGATGATGGTGGTTACTCGTTCTCACGTGAGTACCAACAATGTATGACAATAAAAGAAAGGAAGAAAGAAATATGACAAAAAACAAGGCATCATATGACGATAACGAAAAGCGTGTACGCAAGACAATTACCACAAAACAAAAAGTCACAGGCCTGCGCGGCACACGCAGCACAGTCACAGCGTAAGCTGGTTGAGCGGCGCAAGAGTAGCTCCAATTTTGGCACTACACAAAACAGGGTCTTCGCGGCAAAGTGTCTTCGCCTCGATTTTCACGAGAACGATCTGAACTGTCCGCCCGGCGTCGACGGCGAGCTGCGCCTTGTAATGCTCTCTGCACAGCCGTCCGCTGAGCCCGATGATGCCTGGTTGTAGCCGCGAACTTATAGCTCTACGATTCACTTCTTCAGCAGCGGTTCGTACCTTGCGAGGAGACGTCATAACGTGTACCGAAGAGGTACCCAGAATACGTGGCACACATCTAACATCGGGATTGCGCGCCTCGTCTGAATCGCAGCTCGTCGTCTGCGCCTGCGCGCGCGGCGGTTGCAGGCACTTTAACTAGATGGCGCCACCATACTGGCGGAGGATCGGGTCGTCTGCGCCTGCGCGCTGCGTGATAACAAGCGCTTGCGTGGCTCATTGGTAGAGTGTCCGATTCCCACGCAGCGGGCCTGGGCTCGATCCCGGCCGAGAGCGGGTACTTTTTTTTACATTTCCGGCGATAGCGATTACGGCCAAACGCCGGCGGCGGCATCATCGCGAACCGAAACGGCTATTGGAATGAGCCCATAACAGCTTACGCTGTAATATAAACTTCTCTTGTTACAGGCCCATCGCCTATGCCTTCACCGCAGCCGTCAAAGCAAATTGGGCATCGACGCCAGACGCAAGGCGCAATCTCGAGCCACCCGGCCAATGGGCGCCGTGACTGCGCGGAAAGCAAGCTGTCGCCCCTCAATCTCGTCGGGAAGCCAATAAATCGAGAATAAAGCCGATGGCTTAGTCTCGGAAGAGGCGCAGTCCTTGACAAACTTCGTTCACTCCCTTTTGCCCAACACAGGGTCGCCAAGCTGTACTTACACTTGTTAACTTCCTTTTCTGCCCCTAGATTTTTCTTGCCTCTTACTTTCATGAGTCTGGGCGAAGTAGCATATATTCTTTCATTTTCTTAATTTTTTTACGTCCCCGCAACTCTCAGTGTGCCCGGCGTCACAAAATCATTCAGGCTCCTGCATTCAGTTTGCAGGCCACATAATTTTTATGTTGATAAAAAGATCGCACATATTGCGCAGCCTGGAGTCAACGACTGCGCTGCGGAGATCCAGTGTCGTGCACCCGTTCCCATGGGCTCCCGATACAGCTTTCTGTTGCTAATTAGGTGCTGCATAAAAGCCTTTTTTCGAGCGTGAAAGCCCACGAATACACGCAAAGTGCCTCGAGCGGCCAATCGCGCGGCAATTCACGCGCGGCAATTCATGCAGGCTTCTTTCACGCTGGGAAAAACAATTTTATGTAGCACGTATTGAGCAACAGAAAGCTGTATCAGGAGTTTTTCATGGTGCTCTACAATTTCCTCATTGACACGTTTAATATAATTATAATATTTGAGAACTTCATTAATTAAGACTAATTATCTAATTAGGTGGCACGCAAAAATTAATCTGAGTATTTCCAAGCGACGGCAAACAACATTACCTTGGTTTGGTCCGGCGACGTCGCATTTGCATATTTTTAAAGTTTGGTTCAAGTTACTAGAAGCACCCAGCGTAGTGCGTGTTGAGATGCCCGGCAGCGCTGCTAAGCCCGGGGCGCGGGATCATATCCCGGCCGCGGCGGTATGCCAATAGGGGCGAAATGCAAAAACAAGAACATTGGGGGCTCGCTAAAGAAGCCCCAGGTAATCAAAATTACTCCGGAGTTCCCTATGACGTGCCTCATAGACATATTGCGGTTTTGGCACGTTAAACTCCAGAATTAAAAAAAACGATATCATTGCAATCATTTTGGCATCATCATTCCATTTCCGTCATGTCGCCGTCGTCATTCGAGCTCCATCATCGCATCGTCTCACCGTCACCTTCATGCCATCGTGGTAGTTACATCGTAGTCATGCGTGACGTGACTGCGGTGCGAGGTATTTTCCCACGAAAATGTGTCCGAAAGGACTGCGTAACCTTTACTTGCAAATTTTCGCTAAGCAGGAACAGCGTTCTTCAACGACAACCATGGAAGCTTCGCTCAAGACGATTGCCACAGCGCGCAGGATCCGCAAATTTCGGTTTCTCTTATTCCTTTTTTGTTCTTGTTTCTCTTTCAGTTCCGACAGTTTCTCGAATCCTTGCGGACAACCCTCATTCCCTGGCATGACAACGATTTTAGGATGACGAGCAGGGCAAATAATTCAGTGGCCCAATTCACAAAGCTTCACGTTTGCAAGTGATACTCGCAATTAGTTGACGTGTGCTCTTACAAAAAGTTCTAACCGCTCGCGATCATCACAAAAATGTTCGGCAAATGCGAGTGATTTATTTCGATAAAGTTCAAAATTTGTTGACTATTGTGCCGTCGGCTTCTCCACAAACATTAAATTATCCGGAGATCAAATGATAGCATAAGATGATATAACAAAAACGTTCCGGCAATGCCCAAACATGCCGATAACAACATGCTTAAACTGTCAACATAGAAATAACATCAAGAAGACAGTATACTCACAACCTTCTTTAATTAAACATAGATAAATAATTGAACATCATCATCATCAGCCTATATTTATGTCCACTGCAGGACAAAGGCCTCTCCCTGCGATCTCCAATTACCCCTGTCTTGCGCTAGCGTGTTCCAACTTGCGCCTGCGAATTTCCTAACTTCATCATCCCATCTGGTTTTCTACCGTCCTCGACTGCGCTTCCCCTCTCTTGGTATCCATTCAGTAACCCTAATGGTCCACCGGTTATCCATCCTACGCATTACATGGCCTGCCCAGCTCCATTTCTTCCGCTTAATGTCAACTAGAATATCGTCTATCCCAGTTTGTTCTCTGATCCACACCGCTCTCTTCCTGCCTCTTAACATTACTCCTAAGGTTTTTCGTTCCATCGCTCTTTGTGCGGTCCTTAACTTGTTGTCGAGCTTCTTTGTTAACCTCCAAGTTTCTGCCCCATATGTTAGCACCGGTACAATGCAATGATTGTACACTTTTCTTTTCAACGACAGTGGTAAGCTGCCAGTCAGGATTTGGCAATGCCTTCCATATGCACTCCAACCCAATTTTATTCTTCTGTAAATTTCTTTCTCATGATCAGGGTCCCCTGTGAGTAATTGACCTAGATAAACATATTCTTTACAGACTCTACAGGCTGACTGGCGATCCTGAATTCTTGTTCCCTTGCCAGGCAGCAAGGGAACATTAACTTAGTCTTCTGCATATTCATCTTCAACCCAATTCTTACACGTTCACGATTAAGGTCCGATAATTGAACATTAGAGAATAAATAAATAAATAAATAAATAAATAAATAAATAAATAAATAAATAAATAAATAAATAAATTGTCACACAAGGACATGCCAAGTGTTCATGTAGAGATACGTCACATTCAGTGAACAATGTTATTGAGGCCTTCACGCTGATCGCTGTAAAGATGCGTTATCCCGTGGCCCAAGCCACTTTCCTGTGCTCAAATAATGATCATCAAGGTCCATCATTGTTGCCAACACAGAAAAAACAACATATTCCGAACATGCTTAAAATAAACATAAATAAATTTTTGAACATTACAAAATAAATAAATAATCACACAAGGACGTGTCAAGTGTTCATATAGAGGTACAAGGCAGTTTCATTGACGAAGCTTATTGAGGCTTTCAGAGCTAATCGTTAATCGTGTAAAGATCGTTATCCTATGGCCCAGGTCACTTCTCTGTGCTGAAAGGACGATCATCAAGGGTCATCATGGTTGTCTTCTAAACACTCATTTGTTGTTCAAACTTAGGACAACCTATTAGAACGTGTGGAAACACAATATCTCTGGTCGCCTGGTCGCCTGGTCTCTGGTCGCAAATATCTCTGGCCGTTCAAAAAAAAAAATTTTTTAAACGTTGTATGCGCACTTCGCCATCAGGAGAAGCGAGCGTGAACAGCTTTCGCCGCATGGCGGCGACAGAAAAAAAAATCCTGCAAGGCACGCAAACTATGCCGAGTGTATTATTGAACTAATCTAAACACACAAAATAACTGATTCCTGTTGCTAAATATCTTCGACAACAAGCCAGCGGTGAGTGCAAAATATTTTGAACTTGCTCAAATGGAAAACGTAGGTCACTGTTGCCGCTAAAGTACTTTCTCGCTTTCTTTTTTTATTCTAAAACCTGCGCGATGATCGCAAAACCCTGATTGTCGAAAATTTATGGCATTGTTTGCCTACATGCCAACGTCTACATCCGCTCAACAGCATCGCTGAGCCTTTATGCTTAGAATAAAAACAACACATCACTTTTCAGCTTCTGCGACGTTTGCCTGTTACCGTTGCTTTGGTCTTGTTTTCTTTATCCCTCTAATAAGTTGTTCCTTTTTTTTCCTTCCAAACAAATCAATCGACTCAACCAAATACTTATCACGACAACTATGGCACAGAGTAATTAAGCGAGCTGACTCGACGGCCATCCGTAATGAATAATGCATCGCTTGTTTCTTGTTTGCTCTACGTTGCTCATAGCCTTCAAAAAGGGACGTACAGCAGTTTCGGAGTGTCCGGTGGCGGTTTTTCCGCGTGGAAAGCGTTACAGCGACACTAGTCGACGTTGTAAATACGTAGGTGACAAGTACGGCAAATCGGAGCGTGTGAAACAAGTGCGAAGAAGAGCGGTAGCGGATAAGTAATCTTGGGGTGTCGTAGCCATCTTTTTCTTTAATGATATAAAATAGTGTTGTTTTTTTCAGCCCAATTATTTGCATAATTGCACAATTTTTCTATCTCTGTCACCAGTCTCTCAATTTACTAATACTAGAGAGAGATAAAAAGAGATGGAAAAAGATAAACTACAATAAAGAGAGATAAACGATAAAATCTCAGACGTGACTCATTTCTGTAAATAAAAAAAAAACAAGCTTCCAGACCATCCTTGAAGCTTCATCCGGACGCAACAGAATATTGACCTCTTGGCTTTTCTTGTATTAGCTCTAATTAATACAGCTAGAATCGCTGTTGTTGCTTTTGTGTAAAATATTTAGCACCTTTTTTGTTGTTATTTTTTTTCTAAGAAAAAGTTTACAGACCCCTGACCGGGGCTTAGAACCTTAACAGTCAATCATGCGACTGGCAGTTATTTATATCGTTATTTACGGTAGAACATGGCCAGTTTCTGGAGGTGCCAATTGAGTCTTTTTTGACACCGATTGGTTGCAAGGACAACACAGCTTGCGATCACGTGGGCTTGAGAGGAAGCGTAATTCCGGAATGGGCTCCTATCTAAATACCTCAAAAAAAAAACGCTTAACCTTGCACTCGGCCGCGCAAAGCTTGAAACAGCGAAGCTGGGCGATCGTAGCCCAGCATTTTCCGGAAGTGCGCGCGAACTTTTTATCCTATTCCTGATGATGATGATAATTTCTTTTCGCGCTTCTCGTACTTACGCCCATCACTGCGCGTTGCATAGCGCAGCTTGCAACACCGACACCGTGTTTCAATGCCGACACCGCGTTCCAGGACACCCGCTCCGTGAATGCGTCTCTTTCTCTCTCTCTCTCTCTCGCTCTCATAGCGCTCAAAACCTCTTCACCTCGCTGAGCACGAGCGTACGAACGCGCCAGCTGTGGACGAAGACGACGACGCTCGAACTCGATCATATGGTTCGCATAAATGCATGTTCTGCAAGCGTGGCTGCATAGCCTAGCGGTTACGACGGTCGCCTTGGGACCGTGGGTACGCGGGCTTGAATCCCGCTCGGCAAGAAAGTTTTCTTTCTTGGTAGTTGAAGGAAGTTTTCGTTCTTGATACCACAAATTACGGCTGGCTTAAACAGCTTCGCTGTTAAAAAATAGTTTTTCTCGGTACCCACGGCGCCGAAATTATTGAGCTTGTTGCTTAATTGGGAAGAAAAAAAACACAGCTTAAAATTTACCGATTGTAGTCAGTATATGCTGACAAATCAAGCCATGTAACTAAACAATAAAGATATCACAATTATGTAAACTGTACCTATGGAGATATCTAACGCGAGAAACACTGATTTATTATATATCGCTCTGAAGTATACCACTAACTGCGAGTATGACTTTTGCATAACCGTCCTAAAAACCGTAACATTATAACGTAGAATATGAAATTATACATCATACTTGTTCGCTTGATATGCTGTAGCATACGTAGTTTACGCAAGTGCGATATCTGTTTTTGGTACAGAGCTGTGGATCTGCAAACTGATTTGAAATTATGGGCCAGTGTTCACAAAAAAACTATTACGCTACATTCACCTTTGAATTTATTTGTGCGGAGCAAGAAACAACACGGGCGACACAGAAGCACTCACGGACAGCGCTGTTGTGTGTGCTTCTCTGTGGTCCGTGCTGTTGCTTGCGCTGGGCAAGCCAATTCAAAGATGAGTCAAGGCAAAGTAGCTGGGCTGTCAGTTCTGCTACTACTGCTAGAATTGTTCATGGCAGCAAATTTCAACCAAACTTAATGCTGACTGATATAATCAGCGATGACGGCTGACCAATGGCTAAGAACATTTGCAAACGGGAAGATTTGTACATTCGGCCCCTGTTTCCTACAATCGGTAGAATTCAGGGCACACATTCGCAAAGTTTTTTGTTCGCATTGGCGCTTAACTATTTGCTGGCGACCTTAGTTTATAATACGGGGTGATCATATTTAAGCTTTCCGGATTTTTTTTTGAAAGATCACCTGTGGCAGATAGTATAATTGTTGTCCCTGATTTGGATAATTCGAAGAGGCGGATATTACTAGCATGCCAAATCGAAACAGATATTCAACTAATGAACTTCTTGATCAGTTACTTTACGGCACATATTGCAATTTGGATGCATCTGGAAATTCATTTCAAGTGGATGTATCCATTTGAAATGAATTTCCAGGATGACACCAGTTTAGAGATATTGTGTGGGACAAAATACGTGAGTATGCCAGTT